>NC_056731.1:127655394-127955394 GCF_019279795.1 Protopterus annectens | reverse complement strand
AGGAATACACTGAACCAACTTTCATTGGCCACATCCTGGGGGACAAGTTCAGTGTAAACCTCCCCCCATCACGCCCAAAAGGGCCTGTGTCCATCACAGAAGGATGCAGAGCCCCAGACGTCATGGACATGCAGGTAAGGACAGCCCTCTCCAAAGCCAAGAACACAGCATCAATGGGAATGGATGGTGTCCCAGGCTGCATCTTACACTAGGCTTAAAAGGAACTACACCCTCACCTACATTCACTGCCCAGACTCAATTGTACTACAGGGTATGTACACAAAGAATGGCATACACTAACAGTCATCCAGCTCCACAAAGGGGGTGCCACAACAGAACCTGGAAACCATTGCCCTGCATGCCTACTTAGCCTGGTCTAGAAAGCTATTGATCAAATTGTCATGGAACCCATAAACAGAGACAATGGGGACCTCCAGACACTGGACTCTACACAAGCTCACCTTGTTAAAGGCAGATCCTGCCTCCTAAACATAGCTGACTTACTTCAAACAGTCACCAAGGACATAGATAGAGGTGAAAGTAGTCCACACAGCCCACCTGGACCTCACTAAGGACTTTACCCACCATTTCCCACTCTGTCATCATGGACACGCTTACCACTCTGAACATCAACAGGTATATCACAGGATGTGTGGCCTAGTGTCTCTCAGATCAAACACACATGTTCAGAGTTGCGGGTACCATGTACAACTGTAAGACTGTCACAAATGGCATCCCACAGGTCTTGCTCCTGGGACCCCACCTGTTCAATGGACACTGCTCAGAGGTACAGGCAAGCAAGGGAGGAGTATGGCTGAAAAGGTTTGCAGATGACTGCTAACTGTGGTCCATAATCAACTCTATGGCTTACACACACATCCTCCAGAAGGGGCTTACAGACACAGATACCGGGTGTCAAAACAATGCCCCAACAAGAATGACAAAGAATGCATAGTCATCCCGTTTTGCTAAAACAAAGTGCAAACAAATTACCACATAGGTGGTACACCAGTATGCATGGAGAAAGTCATGAAGGCCCTGGGGACACAGTTAGATAGTGAACTCCCCTTTGATGATCACAAGGCCAAATTGTTCAGGCATTCCTTCTATGTAGCCCACCCATTGTCACCTAATGTAACCCACTTTGTCTAGTCTGATGATGTCACCATTCTACAAATATACCTGTGGAAAAAGGAATCCACCGTAATGTGTATAGCATGTTGTGTAAATGCATAGAAATGGAAGGCAGTTAGGTAGGGGTTTGAATCCTGCACTTGACAAGTGAGTGTGTCTGTTTGTGTGTGATCTCCTTGGAGAGGAGCAACCTTTTTGGAGAGTAGTCAAACACCTTAAAAGTGGTATACTAATCTTTGTCAGGTCTGATGATGTCACCACCCTACAAATATACCTGTCAAAACAGAGCTCACACGAGTGTGTATAGTGCGTCATGTAAGTGTGTACTCCTGTAATGACATAAAGCAGTTAGGTAGGGGTTTGAATCCTGCAATTGACAAGTGTGTGTCTGTGTGTGATCTCCTTGGAGAGGTGCAACCTTTTGGAAGAGTAGTCAAACACCTTAAAAGTGGTAGACTAATCTTTGTCAGGTCTGATGATGTCACCACCCTACAAATATACCTGTGGAAAAAGCAACCACAGTACTGTGTATAGCGCGTCATGTAAATATGTACTCCTGTAATAACATAAAGCAGTTAGATAGGGGTTTAAATCCTGCACTTGACAAGTTTGTGTGTGTCCTCCTTGGAGAAGAGCAACCTTTTGGGAGAGTAGTCAAACACCTTAAAAGTGGTATACTAATCTTTGTCAGGCCTGATGATGTCACCACCCTACAAATATACCTGTGGAAAGAGAATCCACAGTAATGTGTATGGCACCTCTAAATGTGTACTTCTGTAATGACATAAAGCAGTTAAGTAGGGGTTTGAATCCTGCACTTGACAAGTGTGTGTGTGTGTTCTATGTATGTGGGACTAATGGTTTGTGGGTTTTGCTTTTACTACTGTATGACATATCAGTATGACACCAGTATGTGCATTGCACATGTGAGGTAGCTGTGTGGCAAATGCATATACGTACATGTGACCTCAATTATTGCATGTGTGGGAACTCTGCTTTCTCCAAGAACACATCTGTAATCTATTCAAGAGTGTACTGCTGCTTTCCGGACCTTAGGTCACATCTGTATGCCTGTGACAAGGCCAGCCACTGCAGTGATCCCAGGCCTAGGTCAACTGTGTCACACACACTCATTATGGTTTCTTTAGAATTGTGTGAGTGAGTGTTCATGGCTGAGGTAGATGTCAGACCTGTTCAAACGCAGCAGGGTCTATCACTGATGGCTAATCATCATAGGTGTACAACAACCTTTGTGGATATGCATGCAGACCCCTTATTGCTTATGTGATCCACCAAGGGATTTAAACATACCTTTGGAAATGTGATTATCAAAGGAGAGATGACGTACCACTTGGTTACATGTACACGTGTTCTTCATGTTGGTAGCTACTACCTATGTGGTACTGTGGGGATACTATGTTCCGTAAAGGTGGATGACTATGCTTTGGTTGGCTTATAGCTTTACAGCATGAGTTTGACAACAGGGATCTGTCTGTGTGATAGCCTTGTGGAGGATGTGTGTGTCATCTGGAGAATGCATTATAGGCCACAGTATGCATCACCACACGTGGATGGACATATCCCTATTGTAATTGTTTGTACCTCAGAGAGCTATAGGCCAAACAGGAGTGGTCTCAGTAATGTGTGCAGGTGAATACCACTGGTTAATGGCTTAGTATAGTAACTGAAGTGTCCAAATGTTACTGTCTGTCCTACATCTGTGTGTCAGTTGTCAAGACATCATCTAACAATTGGTTATGGTCACGCTGTTGAAGTTGTGTATACTACCAGAATGCAAATCAATGACAGATATTAACAGTATCACCCACAGCACAGTGTCTAACAATGTCATACACACATGTGTAGTCAAGTTCCGAAATGTGTGTAGTACAATGCATACTGGCCACCAATCGGGACTATGGAGTGTTACTGTGTAATACATGGCATGTCACCCTGCCCATGTGTCCACTATGCACGTACATGCAGACAGTGCACCTCCACCATGTTCACAAATATACACCTGCAGGTCTGTGCCACACACATCTCACACATACTGTCCACTCTCTAACACATGCTGCCAATACTACACACATCAGCCAAGTGGCACGTGGGCGGACTATACACTTTTGGAAATAACACTGGTGTGAACATTACTACATTGACAATCATAGCTTACATGCATCATGCCTGCTCAGTGACACCTTCAAGCATATCATCACACTCTACTGCTGACAACATGCTAACATTACTATACTGCTATTAAGTCACCCTGTGCATCAGCACCACGGTAGCCTGTTCCTGCATCAATGTCACAGATGACAGGAGGTGCCACAGGATTCATCATATGCACAGGGTGTGTAGTTGGTGAGCCATAGAATCAACATGTATGTGTGTGTGTGTGTGTGTGTGTGTGTGTGTGTGTGTGTGTGTGTGTGTGTGTGTGTGTGTGTGTGAGGGCCAAGAGTACTGCTATAGGCCAATGTTGATGTAATGCGTGCATGTATGTGGTAGCCCTAGGTGTGTTGTTTGTGTGTGTGTGTGTCTGCATGCACAAAGTTCAACCATGTGGCTGCCATATATGGGTATTTGTGGGACAGCCACAGACTGTACCTGCCAGGCTTTACATATCACCGTCTCTGGCCACGGATACGGTACTTGTACCTGGCAGGGGTGCTACTGACACTATCAGGTACTAAGCTTGACTGGGTACTATCCCCAGAGGTAGTTGGATGTACACTGGACCAAGGTCCCTGCTGGGACTGTCCAGAGCCACGTGCACGTGGTCTTCTAGGACGGTCTATAGACAGCCCACCCCCAACATTGCTGGGGCTGGTACTGGCACTATGGGAGTGGCTGTGACTTGAGGGATGTCCGCCGCGACTGCCAGCTGCTGATGTTGCTGGCATACATCCACGTCGACATCTCACCCATCCCGCTCTGTCCTGATACATGGACATGACATTGCGGAGGACATCTAATGTCTCACCCCAACGTCTATCCATGACCTCAGTGTAATTATGGATGGCACCTGTTAGGTCACGGATACTGTAATTTAACATGGTGTTATGTGCCCTCTGTGCCCTTAGTCCCTGTCTTGTGTACCGTTCCATACGTGCCTGTGCCTCCATGACAGCCTGGAACATGCGCAAGGTTGTAAGACCTGTGGCACATCTGCCAGTGGCATTATGGCCAGCAGTGCTTCGATGAGAACCCCTGGACATCTGCCTATGTGGTACCCTTCCAGACTTCTGGGTATGGCTGCTGTGTTGGGATGCATGTGCCATAGATACCACACTGTCCTGGCCAATGCCAGCTGTACACTGTCCAACAGCTAAGGGCATTGGTGATGGATGTATTGGCAGTATGACTGTGTGAATGGATGGGGTGGACACTTGTGTACTGTCGATTGTTGGCTCAACAACAGACGCTGGCAAACATGCCTATGCCTCAACACACCTATCATCATCATCACTATCATGCTCAGTGACATCAGTTTCCCTGCTGCAGAGAACCAACCCAAAATCAGCACCTGTGAGAGGGAGACAGGAAACACACTTTACGACCTGTACATGATGTCTGCACACATGCACACATGCACACATGAACACATACACACATGCACACATGCACACATGAACACATGCACACATGAACACATGCACACATGAAAACATACACACATGCACACATGCACACATGCACACGTGAACACTTGCACACATGCACACATGAACACATAAACACACGTACACATGAACATATGCACACATGAACACATGAACACATGCACACATGCACACATGAACACATGAACACATGCACACATGAACACATGTACACATGCACACATGTATACATCAACACATGCACACATGCACACAGGAACACATGAACACATGAGCACATGCACACATGAACACATGCACACGTGCATACATGAACACATGCACACATGCACACATGAACACATATACACTCCTCACTACAACAGACACACACAGACACACACACACACCACCAGCAATCCAGAACATACTCAATAGCATGTGATGGTGGGGTACAGTATCACAAGCCAAACATTTATATCAAACGTGACAGCATGCAGGATGTATGTTGCTCAACAGCATGCAGTGTGAGTGTAGACAGCCCTTGCTAATAACAGTATACATGGTTTTGATGCATTTGTGTTTTGTTCAGTGATTGGCCTCACCCTGGAATGCAACATTGCTGTGCAAGTATTAACATCTCTGCAATGCTCTGTGCACCATCACTCACAGGTATACATACCATGGCTGGATGTGTATCAGTGTGTCACATAGATATCCATTTCTGATTAGAGCATCTGTGTCTTTAGCAGATAATTGCGGACACAGGTTTAGCACATGCATGCTATGTATACACACAGGATGAGTGGTGCATGTATACCTGATGGAATACCATTGTTCAACATAGACATTGTACAGTGGTTATGGTGAGTGTAGGACATATTGTGGACATGCTAGTGCCAAGCATGACATGGCATGCTACCACACAACTGCAACATTAAACCTCACACATACACAATGTGTCTCATGTGACCTATACACTCAATAGTATTACAAGACATGTGTGTCACTTTGTACAAATGGTGATTGCTATGCAGATTTTGTATCGGTGAATATGTTTGCACACACACAACATTGAGGTGCATAGCAATTAATGATATGTGTAGTACTGTGGCCACTGTAACTGGATGTGGTGTAGTACCATGTGACATCATCATGCAGCATCATGTGGTCACTCAAGGCTACTAATGTGTGGCAGACCGGCACATAGCATGCTATACCTGAACTGCAGTACCATGGCTACATTCACCATTTCACGGGCAGTTGTTACATGGGTTCGTAAGGTGCACAGTAGGGGGCATTACCTAAGATAAATGTGTTATGTGTTGAAGAGTGTCGCACAGCCACATGAGAGGACTCTACCCCTCAGGTACGTTATGTGTGCTGTGTGGATGACATTTGGGATAATGAAGTGTGACCTTACAGCGTGTGTATGAATACACCATGTGTAGCATGTTAACATGTACTGCGTATGACACAGTTGTGTGTGTTGTGTGCATGTGTATCGACTGTGCCTATCCAACATCCACTACAGTGTTGCCACATTTGTGTGGGATGCTCTGTGTATTGCATGTGTTTGAGTCAGCTACTCACATTACTGAGATGTGCATAGTCTCACAGCAAACATGCACAGCATGCATTATGCACTGGTGTGTGACGTGTACATGGCCTACACCTCACCTATGACATGCACATTTATTTAGCAATAATAAATGTAGAACACACTCACCAGCATGGGTCTGCTGCCTTGCTGTCACACCAGAGGGACCTACAAGGGTATGAGACAGTTTGTCAGTGGCAACAACTGTGGCATTGCTACTGTGTGTTTGCAATCTTACAGTAGTACGACTGTTGACAGTCACAGGCCTGCATATTATATTCCAAAATATTATTATTTCACAACACTAGGCAACACATCTTGTAACTACACACTACACATCTATCATAAGCATGATCTACTAATAGAGGCAACAGTAGTGTACAGCTATGCCATGTTACCTGCACGCTCCATGTCAACTTGCTGGGTGGCTCCTGTCTCCATGATGACGCATGTCAGTTGTTGTTGTTGCTGTTGTTGGCCAGGAACCACCTGGCTCAGGGGCAGCTCCTCCACTCTGGTGAGGGGGGATGGATGGCTACCCCACCACCTGTGGCAAGCTGTTGTCTACGGATATCAAACGCATGCTACCGGATATGTCTAATTAAATCACTGCAGTGATGGCGTACCTGCTCATATGTCCAGTTATGCATGCCTATCTCATTTACCCTATGGACAAAATCTTGCCACAGTGCAGTCCGCTCATGCTGGTCCTGGCTGGTTCCTGAGAACAGCATGGTGTAGTGCTGAACCATGGTGTCCGTTATCACTTTATCCTCTGCTGTGCTGTATGAGGGATTATGATGGTGGGCCATAACCCTGGAAGACAAAGAAACAATATGTGTGAGCAAGTCAAGTGGCACACTTAATATTCTAAAGTACGGATATCATTTAACTGTCATATATAGCAACCTATTGGCTGTCGAAGGATACACACTTTCAATACCACATATCAGTGCTCAACCCACAACTGCCTGACAGTGGCTGGCACACTATATATATATCAAACCATGTTCTGCACAGCAACAAAGATAAACCAGTATGTAAGACTATACAACAGTATATGGCACACTGTATGTGACACAATGCACCACCTAGCCACAGGGGGTATATATCATGCTAATGCATAATGTAACATGTAATCCATTGCAATGATTGTAGGGTCCAGTCACAGTATTACCAGCATATCACACTAGTCATTGATGGCAAATCCCTGCCTAACATATGTGCTCATTTGTCAATATGGGTGGCATACTGCTGTACTACACTATACATGTTGCTAGATACACACCTATATCCTGTAACACACATATGACCGAGGCCATGGTACAGGCATACACACACACACACACACACACACACACACACACACACACACACACACACACACACACACATCAGACATACATACCAGACACAAAGGTATGGCAACACACATGACCTTTACCTGTGTAAAATTCAGTACTGTGTGTCAGTGGTTACAATACCTTATGCCTGAGGTATGTCATCTGGAGGACTACGGGGAACAAACAAAACTGTGGTTCCAGGACATGTGTACATACACCTTACTGTGCTGTTTAGGCATACAGCTTCAGGTAGTACTACAGTTCATTCAAGGGTTGGAATCACCAGCAATAACACTCAATAAGCATACATGTACTGCTGTAGCCTACAATGGGACACCCCAGTCGACACCAGCATACTACGTCAGACCATCTGGCATACTGCTTTTTGTGCCTAGCAATAGCATATACATCTTTTGCTGGGATCACAGCTAGGACACTACATACCATGACAGAAACAGTTTCCCACTTAGCTATCACACATATACAGAACTCGGACACATTCACCAACACATTCACACACATATACAGAACTCGGACACATTCACCAACACATTCACCATCACATTCAGTCAACCTCACAAAGCAATTATTGCAACAGGTACATGTGGTTGTGTATCGGTTCATAGGTAGGTTATAGGCTATTGGCCCTAGGACCTATAGATGTCTTGCCATATGCTATCCTGGCCTTTGACACATGGGTGATTTCATTTCACATGGCCCTGTCAAGCAGAGCCACAGAGGTGATTCCCGGGGTGTATTTCCTATCTCACACACAATCATCAGGTTTATATATGACCACTGCTAATTAGGAGCTGTGTTTGCTATTGATAGGTTGTTTGTGCCAGGGTATGGGAGGTTTCTGAGATAGGGATCTATCCGTCCAGCATGTGCTGTTTATTGAGGTGACAAGCTTTATGTCCCTAGAGCATGTAGCTCGTAGAGATTGTGATCTGATTATGTGGAGCATGTCCAACAGCTCTGGGTTTCACATAGCTTTGCATGTTAGGCAGAGGTCACCTCTGGGTAGACGGTATGTGACACAGTCTAGCTGTAGTTTTGTGGGACGGTCTGCATAGGGCATCTGTTTGAGGCTGGTATTACCCTTTGTGAGGAATGTCTGTCTCCTTTCCAGTTACTGTAGATGTCTTGTGAGGTACATACCACATGGGGCATTGTACTCTATAATGGGTTTTCTATGTGTTGAGTAGAGGGGAACACTGACCTATACTTCCCTGGATGACACACCTTTTGTGATTATGTGTGCCACGTAGACAGGTTACATGACTAGTCTGGCACTGTGACAATCAAAGGGGAGACTACTGTCCACCTGTGTCCCATGGTCTCTTATCACGCCTTCAGTGTTAAGCAGACTACCACCTATGTGGTAGTTAATGGGTACTGAGTTTTTGCAAGGAGGGATTCCAATGCAGTGTCAGCATTGAGCTTGAGTCCATGGCTTTGTCCCCAGGCATCTGTTGCAGTAAATTTGACCCTGTCTCTCTCTCTCACTCTATATAAATATATATCTATATATATATATATCTATATATATATATATATCTATATATATATATATATATATATATATATATATATGTGTGTGTGTGTATATATATATACACACATACATATGAACATCCATTAGTGTACATATTGATATACATACAGGCACATATACAGTCCACCTTTCATGGTGGGAATATTGAGTATGGGAAGGTTGTGAGGTATATTTATTTATTTATTTATTGCAGTTGGTTTACCAGGATAGTCCATTAGGCCTCGAAGAACCCGTTTGGAATGGAGTCCTGGGGAGAAAAGCTCCAAAACAGAAATAAATGTACATTAACATTTGACAGTAATTTCTAGATACATTGTAGTAAAAGAACATAAGCAAAACATAAATGTCCATTTAAATTTGATACTAACAGCCTTGGTACATGCTATAAAAGCAACAAAAGCAAAACATAAATGCAGATTAATGAGCAAACATAGTAGATGAATAAAGTAGGTTATGGTATTAAAGGGCATGAAGTAGAGTTGGTTATATAGTAGAGTAGGTTATGAGGGGTGGGTGCAAGAGCACTCCCACTGAGATGCTAGGTGTGAGAAAAGAGATTTCTTGAAGGTAGAGTGGTTAGTGGTAATGCAGATGTTAGGTGGTAGAGAGTTCCAGAGGTGAGCGAGGCTAAAGGAAAGAAGGTTTTTGCCTGGGGGAAGAGTGGGTTTGTGCACTTCTAGTAGATTTTGATTATTAGACCTTAGAACTCTGTTTGGTAGGTGCATTTTAAGGGCAGAAGAAAGGGAGAGACAGTTGGAGGGGTTTAGAATCAGCTTGTGGGCTAGAGTTAGTTGAGTGTAAGTGAGATAGTTGGGAAGTTCTAACCATTTTAGTTTATGGAGGGAGAGACAGTGGTGAGTGGAAGACCTATGAGAGGTGGCAAATTTAGCAATTTTGTTATAGCATGAGGAGAGCTGTTTTTTTAATGAGGACTGAAGATTAGTAAGTAGAGGGGCACCATAGAGAAGGGAGGGGATAAGAAAGGAAGTAGCTAGAGTGGTTTTAGTGGTGGATGTAAGGTAGGCATTTTGTCTATACAGCATGCTAAGTTTTTGATGTGTTTTTTTGATATTTTTTTGTAGGTGTGAATTAAATTTTAGTTGGTTGTCGATCTGGATCCCAAGTAGTTTGGTGTCTGACACTATTTCGAGAGGTAAGTTATTTTGACTAGTAACTAAGAATGAGTTAATGTTGGAGGGAGTGAGTTTAGAGGGAGTAAATAACATTAATTTGGTCTTGGTGGCATTGAGAGCTAGATGATTGCTTAGCATCCATTGCTCTGTGGAGGAAAAGGCATCTTGAGTAAGTTTTTTGTAGTGTGGGGATAGAAGAGGCAGAGCAGATGATAGAATCATCAGCATATTGCATGATGCTAGAGAAAGGGATAGATTTGTAGAAGTCATTAATAAAGATATTGAAGAGTAGAGGACCCAGTATGGAGCCTTGTGGAACTCCAGTAGGGGTACTTAGGAAAGAGGAAGTTGCTTTTTTCCATTTTACAGCTTGATTTCTGTTCGACAGATAGCTAGAGAACCAGTTCAAAGAGGAGGGGGAGAGGTAGAGTTTGGAGAGTTTAGTTAGGAGCAGACTATGAGAGATAGTATCGAAGGCTTTTGAAAGATCAAGGAGTACGGTGGAAATGATTTGACCTGAGTCACGGGCTTTATTGACGATTTCAAGGAAGGAGAGAAGGGCAGTCATGGTGCTATGATTAGGTCTGAAACCGTGTTGTATGGGGGTGATAAGCTTGTTGTCTAGGAGATGAGGAAGGAGTTGGAGTTGTACACATTTTTCAAGGATTTTTGAAATGGGGGACAGGATGGCTATGGGACGGAAGTTAGTAATGCTGTTATTGTTACCACCTTTGTGTAATGGTATGATAAATGCTTGTTTCCAAATTTGGGGAACTGTGCCTTCTTGTAGGGAGCGATTAATTAAGATGCTGATGGAATAGGCAAGGCTTTCAGCAGCAATACCAAGAAAGTAAGATGGGATATTGTCAGGAGCATTGGTACATGGTTTCAATTTCTGAAGGAGTTTCTTAATGGTAGCAGTAGGAATGGGATTTAAAGTGAAGAGAGTGCAGTCAGGGGGTGTTGAATTTTGGGGTGGTATAGATGAAGATGGGATTTGTGTAGAAAAGGGGATAGTGGGGTTAGTGGGTGGTGAGTAGGGTGTGGATGTAGAGATAATGGGGTGGGTGAAGGGGTGTTAGATGATGGGGAGGAGATAGAGAAAGAGGAGGTCAGTTTGGAAATAGAGTCAATAAAGAAGGAATTAAATTGGGTGGCTAAGTCTAGTTCTGGAGCATTTGGGTCTGGGGTAGGAGTATCTGGTTTGCTGGGGTGGAGGAGAGTGGAGATTCCTTTCCAGAATTTTTGAGGGTTGTTTATGTTATGGTTTTGGAGTGTAGAGTAATAGTTTTGTCGATCACAAGAGATTTGTTTCTTAACTTTATTGCAAAGCATTTTGTATTCGTTAAGGAGTGGGGTATATATACAGTTATGTCATAATATTGCACAGTGTTGTGCGGAATGCATTGAAGTGTTCTCAGCCCATGTAGCTTTAGCAGGCTTCACTGGCAGCAACACTGCAAACCTGACAAATCATACCCACAGCGTTCAACCACCACATGTCATATACCAGCACTGTATGCTGTCTGGTTTGCCACACACTACAACCTATATAGGAATATGCACATAACAGCCTTCAACAACATATATGTATCCACCTTTCACAAACAGTTGCAGTATGTCCCTTGCTCTATGCACATGTACAGATGCTAATATATCTGACACAGACAGATCTCTCCATATGTGTGTGCCATACACACACAAGGACCACACTGTTGTAAGTCCATGTACCTCACGGCTGACCTGTTGTGCCTTGCTGCAACATGAACAGGTGTCACATGTGAGCACACAGTAATATTAGAGGGTGTATATATAGCTGCAAATGCTTAATTTCCATACTAGCCTGGTACAGCTGTTGCCAATGCTAAGCTACACATTGATATGACTATCATGCATTTGTTACTCTGTCACATCCATGGTTATATAGCTGTATGAGCTACGCACCCAAACAGACATTGTCCACACTAATGCACAGAACACAGATAACATGATTCAGATGTTTCACATTTAATGCTGAGCTACATATATCACAGTTATGTCCCACTGCACACAGCTACACACTGATATGTCCATGGCAGTAGTTATGCAGGGCATCTGTGCATAGATACGTACTGCCTGCCACATACTGATGTTTCAAAGTATGTAGAGTGGTCTTCAAATACATCTATTACATGCCAGTAAATACATATCTGTTACATACCTTTCCTTTGTATGCATTCATATTTTTTACTTAGCTGTCTCTTTGGCTGAATGTAATAAATTTGTTTTATGTTTTATTTTTTTTTTATTAGTTTATATTTTTTTTGGTGTGGGTGAGGGTGTGAGTCTCTCTCTCTCACTCTCTCCGTCTCTGTGTGTGTGTCTCTCTCTCTCACTGTCTGCAATGGGATGATTGCATGTGTGGCCAGCAGGTACAGCCTGCTTTTATAGGTATCTGCACATGTGCATGTGATGGCCTTTGCACCAATTGGTGGCCAACATTTGGTAATTGCATGCAGCCTGTTGTGTAGTAATTGCAGTACTCACTGTCATAGCAATCATAGGTTCATAGGTTCATAGGTTCATACTAGGCTATCTGCCCAAGGGCATTTATAAGCCTAGCCCATAGTTATGTGGCTTTCGCCACCCCTTTAGTTTGAATAAAAACTATGCCTATCATTTTTCTGTGCCTCTGTCAAGCAGTGACACTGAAGTAATCCCTGGGGTATATCTGCGATCTCCCATCCATTGGTCAAGATTCCTCTTGAACAAGGCCAGCGAGGTGCTCTGCCTCACATGTACCGGGATTTTGTTCCACAGCATAGGGAGTCTCTGGGTGATGAATCTGTCCCTCCAGCACGTTCTATTTATAACCGTGTCAAGGTTTAAGTCTCCGCCCTTGTGGTTCTGAGGGATCTAGATTTTTGAGGTGAAGCATATTCATCAAATCTGGGTTTGACATGGCCTTATATGTCAGGCACAGGTCACCTCTGAGCAAGTGGTATGAGACTGAATAAAGCTGGAGTTCTTTCAGTCGGGCAGCATAAGACATATTTTTGAGACCCTTTATCCTTTTGGTGAGGAACTTTTGGGGCCTTTCAAGCTGCATCAGGTGTCTGGTCAGATACATTCCGAACGGAGCATTGTACTCAATCATAGGTCTAATGAGTGATGAGTACAGGGGGACGATGACCTCCCTTGATCTAGATGTGAATCCCTTCATGATCAGGTGGGCGATATAGAAGGTTTTCCTAACTACTTTAGCAACATGAGTGTCAAACGAAAGACTACTGTCAACTTGGGTCCCCAGATCCCTGATGACTTTTTCTGTGCTCAGTGGATTGTCACCTATATGGTAGCTAGGGGTAACCTTGTTTTTCCCGAAGGGTATGACTATGCATTTTTTGGCGTTTAACTTCAGGCCATGGCTCTGGCACCAGTTATCTGTTTCTGTGAGGCCCTTCTGGAGGATATCTGTGTCAGATGTGTTTTCGACTATGGCACCCAGTTTGCAGTCATCTGCAAACTTTGTCAGCCATAACCCTCCTGTGTTTGCTTGTACTTCAGAAAAGTAGATGCCGAACAAGAGTGGACCCAGGACTGAGCCCTGTGGGACACCACTTGTGACAGGCTTTGAGTCTGACATGGCTCCAGCAACTCTGACCCTGTGGGTTCTGTCGCTAGCCAGTTTGCAACCCATCTTGTGATGTATGGGTTTACATTCAAGCTGATGAGTTTTCGATGATACCTGAGTGGGGTATTGTGTGAAGGCCTTTGCCAGGTCGAGGTAGGCTGTATGGACTGCCTTTCCTCATCAATGGCCTTGGTGACTGTCTCAAAAAGTCAACCAAGTTTAAGAGGCAGGATCTGCCTGTGACAAAGCCAAACTGGGTTGGATCCAAAGTCTGCAAGTTCCCTATGTCTTTATTTATGAGTTCCATTATGATCCTCTCCATGGCTTTGCAGATAAGGCTTGTCAAGCTAATGGGGCGGTAATTTCCAGGGTCTGTGGAGGCACCGCCCTTATGAAGTGGGACCACAGTCGCCGTCGCCACTCCTTGGGTACGATCCTGAGATGAGGCTAAGATTAAACAGCTGTCCTAACTGTGGGTTTAATTCCTCATTGAGTTCATGAAGCACACAGCCGGGGACACCATCCGTTCCCATGGATGCTGTGTTTTTTGCCTTAGTGAGGGCAGTTCTCACCTGGGCGTTGGAGATGTTTGGGGGCTACAATCCTCTGGAATAGATATATCTCCTTTTGGGGGGGAGGGGGGGAGAAGTTTGCACTGAACCTGTCAGCCAGTATGTTAGCAATGTGTGTAGGTTCAGTAATTTTCACATCATTTTGAACTAATTCTGAGCATATCTGGGAGTTTCCTCCTAGGTTTCTAACATAGCTAAAGAAGGCCTTATGATTGTCTTTAGAGTCCTTGGCGATTTTCTCTCAAAATTTGCCTTTGATGATTTTATGAGAGCTCTTAGTTTTTACTTATAATGATCAAAGGTGTCTTACCTTTCAAGGATTTTGCTCTATCTTGTAGTAGCTTCCTCCTTTTGTTGTAGAGCTTGTTTATGGCTGGGGTCCACCAGACTGGACGCTTGCCTTTGGTACAGAGAGTCTTAGTTTTGTTTGGGATTGCCTGATCCATGCAGTCCTGTAGGTGCTGGTAGAAGGCATTTGTAAGTGATTCAGCGGTTTGAGTAATGTTTACCACTGGCTCAGGGGCCTTAAAGGAGACCACACTAGTTTTAGAAGTGTGAAATCGGCTTTTGAGAAGTTTTTCACTGTGGTCTTTTTGTTTCAGGTGGGGCGGGATGAGGACCTCCAGCGAGATTAGTTTATGATCTGATCTCACCAGTGAGGGGTATACTTCGGTGTTGAACATTTTGATCCCATGTTCGTGATGATGAGATCAAGTATGTTTTCACCTCTTGTGGGGATGGTGACTAGTTGTTCCATGGCATTTGAGTTTATGAACTCCAGGAATCTTTGGGTTAGAGTGTTCGGGCTTGAGTAGTGTTCCCAGTCTATATTAGGGTAGTTGAAGTCACCTAGTATGATGGTGTTTGGAGATACATTTATCCCTCCAATGTTTTCAGGAAGGCCATGTGAGGTTCCTGAGTTTGAGAGGGTGGCCTGTAACATGCTACAAATTGCAGAGCAGTCTTGCCTATGGTTAATTGCACCTGGATGGTCTCCGATGCATCGTGCATTGCCACCAACCTTGAGGTGTGGGTGTCCTTTATGAATATGGACACCCCCCCTCCTTTCTTGGTGTTGTCCGGATTTTGGGGCGAACGCATGATATGAGGTGAAACCTGTTAGTGCTGGGGTGCTCTCAGGAGCCTTGAACCAGGTTTCTGTCACAGCACAGACATCGATGCTCTCCATATTGAGAAGGGCCTCGAGTGCGTGCATCTTGAGATTGAGACTTCTGGCATTGAGCAGCATTACCCTTAGTTTTTTCCTTTTGGTGTTCTAGGATGGTAGGTTTAGAATTTGAGCCTTGCCTAAAAAGGCACTATGGGGTGGCAAGAGCCTTTGCCAATATCCGAAGCCCAGGGTGACAGGTGCAAGCCGTCCCTTGAAGCAGCGTGGCTTGTCCAGCATGTCATCCCAGGCAGACAGACATTGATCCCCTTTGAATGACACCAGAATTTAAGCCAATTATTAAAGCTGATCATCTTATCACTGTATTGTGGCATCATTCTAGGTGAAGGTAGGATACTGCTCAAGGTCAGGGTCATACCTGCCTGGGCTACATAATCAGAGAGCTCCTCGCCGTCCCTTTTCATGTAGTCCAAGGAGGTACGTCTCAGGTCGTTGACACCAGCGTGGACAATGACTGAGTCGTACTTGTACCTGCTGTTGAGAGACCTGAGTGCTTGCGTTATGTGGTGGATTCTAGCGCCCGACAGGCAGCTTACTGTGACCTTCTCCTTACTCAGTCTGGTGAGCGGGACGTCAGTGTGTCTGACTATGGAATCACCAATGACAAGTGTGTCTGGCATTTTGTTTGGCCTTAAGGGCTGTGACTGTTTGACACTCTGACTGTGTGGTCTATGTGTTGCATGTGTTGGGTCGTGAGGTGGTAGTTGTTTGGGTGTCTGCTTTGGTGGCCTCTGCTGTTTTGGTAAATTTTGATCAGAGCCTCCAGTATGTCTTTGTGTGAGTATGTGTATGATTTGAAGTTGTGATGGTACCATGTGTGACTGGGTATGTATTGTGTGTGGTTACCTTCTCCTCCTGTCTGGTCTTGCCAGTCCTATGTTGAGAGAGCTCAGCCTCCAGTTTGGCCGTATAGTTGCATCTCTCGCATGTATTTGTGTTTTGTGGGAGAAGGAGAGGATTGTCTGTGTACATGAGGCAATTGTAACATTGCCTCAATATTCCCAGGTTCACCAGTTGAGCTGGAGAGGACACCAGCAACTGATCCCTCGACATACTAGAAGTAGTAGATAAAGAACTTTCAAAGGACTCCGGGGGAAGTGGGTTTTAGGCTGGTGGGGTACTATCTATAATAAGAGTGCTTTATCAAGGTGCAAGTACTGTAGGAGTAAGTGCTAGGCTTTACAGATAGAGAATAGTCTACTTGGGAATCAAGTAGAGATGAACTTTTCAGTTATAGGATATGCTGGTTAGATCAGCAGTACAGTTTAGCGTGTTTTATAGCAGGGGCTGAAGGGAGCTAGGAATTGGCCCAAAACGACCAATGGACTACTAGTTTCTGGCTGAAACTTCACCAAATCGGACAAAAAGGCCGCTCAGTGCTTCCCACTCCCACTGGTAAGCAAAGAAACTTCCCTCCTTCCTAATAAGGCAATGGATCAGTAACAGGAACTAAAAACAAAGCCCAGGGATCAGCAACTCTGAAACTGGACTACTCTAGTTCAGTAAAGTGGGAAAACAAGAGATTTTTTTGTTTTATTACAGAGATAAGGAAAAAAAAAGACAGTAAATGCTATAAATGCTGTAAATCGGCTAGCGCACTTTAGTGTGTAGCCTACAGAAACAATTTGCAACAATTAGTAAGTTAAAGTGCAATAAACAGTGTAAAATGCAGAAATCACTTAAAGTAGCAGTAAAACAGGCGAAATGCAGTCGCTAGCTTAATAACAGTGGGAAAGCCACAAAAATACTTATATCTGGTAGAAAGTCACTCTTTTAGCTCTCTGCTGCTTGGATCACTCTGCAGGCCACCACGAGGATCTGTGCAGAGTTGGTACAAGCTGGAAAACGCGTGTTTAGCGTGTTTTATAGCAGGGGCTGAAAGGAGCTAGGAATTGGCCCAAAACGACCAATAGACTACTAGTTTCTGGCTGAAACTTCACCAATTCGGACAAAAGGCTGCTCAGTGCTTCCCACTCCCACTGGTAAGCAAAGAAACTTCCCTCCTTCCTAATAAGGCAATGGATCAGTAACAGGAACTAAAAACAAAGCCCAGGGATCAGCAACTCTGAAACTGGACTACTCTAGTTCAGTAAGGTGGGAAAACAAGAGATTTTTTTTTTTTTTTTTTTTTTTTACAGAGACAAGGAAAAAACAGACAGTAAATGCTATAAATGCTTTTAAGTGGCTAGCACACTTGAGTGTGTTAGCCTACAGGTAAAATTAAGCAACAAATAACTTTTTAAGAGTGCAATACAGTTAATCAACACAAAAACAGTTTAAATAGAATGCAGAGCTGTATAAACAGGCTAAGATGCAGTCGCTAAGCAGTAAATATTCAAAAAGCCAGAAAAAATACTTAAATCAGTTATAGCAAATACAGTTATAACAAATGCTCTGAAATATACTGTATATTTCCAATATGTTTGAGAAGGACAGTCAGAACACAAGAAGGTTCAGGCGAAAAAGAAAAACAAAGTTTTGTTTTACTTTTTGAAAAGGTAAAAAGGAAGAACAGAAGGCCTTATCAAATGTTCTCTCTGTAATAAATTCAATGTTATAAATTGCTATGTCAGGTAGGCATAGCCCTTTCAGCTTTCCAGAGTGGGGCCCATGCTTGTTTGCTGTGGAGACCGTTGTGTAAGTCAGAAGGTTGGTATAGTTCTTATATCTGAAGCTAGGGGTGTAGCCAGTGATATAATTGTTGTACTCAGACTTGAATATTGCCACTTCCACTACACAGTTGTCAGTGTAGAATTGTACTCACCCCTACATATGCTAACACAAGATACATGGGAGTATGTAGTTTATTTTCTACTTATACAATTTAATGCCATACAAAAGCAGTTATTGAGATGTATTCATTTGGCACATGAACTGTTTGTGAACTGCTATACTGTGAATATTTATTCAATCACTTTTGAACAGTTTGTGCTTTTTTACTGTTGACATTGGCACAGGCTGCACAAGAAAACTGTATACATTTCTGTACTGAGTATGCTTACCTACATCCTTGGTAGACCCTGAACACACAGGTTTATTGTACATTTGGGTAGGGATGCAGTAGGACAGACAGCATTATGTCTTAATGTGTGAACTTTATCTTGCTGGACTTAAAGGGTTGCTGTGTACCTGTTAGTTTACCAAGGCAAGTAGTCTGTCTGTGTAGCTCCCAACTGTGGGCCTAACCAGATGGTAGCCCGAGGTTAGCCTGTTATTCTTTGTGCACCACAGCGGTCTATTCAGCACTGGAACAATGGCATTGTCACAGTTGTTTGCTACCAGTACATGGCTACATCCCTTGGTATTTCAGTGTTGTACTCCTACATAAGGGTATGCTTCTGGAACTCCTTCCAAAGCTATTTGCACAGTGTGTAACAGCAGAATAGCTGATATGCCTGTGTGTTTCTGCTTCTGCCAGGCCTCTCAAACACTCAGGTACATATTTGAACAGACTCAGGGTAAAGTAGTTCAAAGTGAGGTACACCTTTACAATATTAGTAACATTAGGTTGAGACGCTGAGAGAACCAGAGCATATGGATTAATACACATTTCCTGAAGTACAAGTGCTGTCTGACTCTTACTTTTTGTCACAATTGGGAAGTATGGCCTCTACCCTAGTCAGATATGCTAGTGTTTGTCCTGCTATAATACTGTGTGGGGGTTGTGAAGTGTAACATTATTTCCTGCTAGAATGGCTGGTTCTCTTTTCACTGTCATGTAATGCAATTCCACAAGAACTGCTGGTAAATATCCACAGAACAGGATTTGTGTTATGGCATTCCTATTTGGCCTTTACATTCACTCATTCTGATGCATGATATATTGGTTTCAGCACCAGTTTCCTGTATGTTTACCATGTCTCAGTGTTACTTCATGCAGTGTAGTGTGTACAAGGTCCGGGGTTCGAGACTGACAGAGGTATTTTATTTTGCTGCTGAGCAGAACAAGGGCCCTGACATACTGAGTGACTAAGGCACTTTTAAGCAGTTGTAAGTGGGTTTGCGCTGGTTTGCGCAATGCTTAGCTAAGTGCACACAAGTTTAGCTAAGCGCACACTCACGCAAACACTCTAACTACTGCTTAAAGGTGCTTACTCCTGCTAACACCCGTGCTCATTTTTTTGAAAGAAAAGAAAATGGGGAGATAGGAAAGTGTTGAAAAAAGGGGCACAAAGAGGGAAAGACAGTAGGGAAAACAGCTTGGGATGTGCAGGATGGGTGTAGGGAAGGTCCATAGCTGCCCATTTCTTTAACAGCAACAGCTGTACATATACTAGTAATTTGAATGGAATTTTGAAACCTTCCACCCCTGAGAGAGGGGTGAGGACAACAAAGTATGTTGTACTGCCAATTAAATTTCTGTTTGTGTCCAACGGACATGTGTGCGAATTGGGCAGCTATGTATGGGGCGTAATTTTTTTGGGTGCAGATTGCCCTTTTTTTTTTCTGGTGAGAGTGGAATGTGGGGTGGGGAAATAGGTATATTTTGGGAGGTTTTTCTGGTGAGAGTGGAATGTGGGGTAGGAGAAGTAGGTATATTTTGGGAGGTAGGTTGGGGAGGTAAACAGACAAGACAAACAAAATGCATACAGGGGCGGAGTATGACACATGGGTTGGGTGAACACCATTGATGGGGAAGGGTGTTTGGAAATCCCAAGCCCATGAGCCCACAGATGGCAACAGTGGAACTGAGATCCCCACCCATGGGCAGTCACCACTGCACCTTCACAGCTGGGGGGTGGCTGTGGTGGGAGCTACGTAGGAGGGGCAGGCTCACCCGTGAGTCATGCCACTCTTGCCTCGAGCTGGCATAGAGGATCAGCGACTGAATGCTGGATCTCCCTACGCACCACAGCCCGGACCATTCGGAGGGTGATAGGTGGCCCTCGTCCACCCACACTTGCATGGGGGGAATGAGCCCCATCCCCTGCAGCACTTCCACCTGAAGGTGGCACAAGACCAACAGAGGAGGGGGTCCCGGGCTGGGCACCGGAACTGCTGGTGCCAGGTGCCATCACCAGCTGAGGTGGGACAGGTGGGACCACTGGGACCGGCCTTCCCATACGTTCTATGTTTAGGAGTATTTAATGACAATATGGGTTAGTAATAGCCAACAGCATTCCAGTTTAGTTGTAACAGCATATAGTAGTATTCCCATTAACCCAACACACCAGAGTTCCAACAGTTGAACAGCAAGCATAACACATGCATATATAGAACAACAGTAGACATTCCAACAACATGCATAATTTATTGGTGGCAACAGGCCACCAAGATTGTGGTATTTGAACAGGGTACATGCATCGAAGTAAATGCAGATATTTATATAACAATAGGACATGTGTCCCAACAAATGTTATGAGATTAGACATACCCATTGAAGTGTGGAATTGCATTGTTTATGCACATACAGTAGGGTGTAAAAAGATACCTCTATTAACAACTTATCTTTACTTATAGTTTACACTACATTCCTATTGACTGCAGTTAAATATCCCCTACATGTATTACTACACTAGGCAATGTCCGTTAAATTGTGAAATGGGTTTTGCTAGTTCTTGATATACCTGACCTGTATCTGACATACAAACTGTCCTGGATGCAGATGTTACTGCTACATATTTATATTTTTCATTTATATGTATGTATATATCTGGATGTGTTCAGGTGACATTATCAGGTATTATGTTAACAGCCCCCTAAATTTCTAGCAGCATACTGACATTTCTGGGGAACACATTAACAAGCTACTCATGTGCCAGATTAACCTGTACATGCCGGCCATTAACCGACAGTTGAGGACTGTATATATGCTTAACAGCTACTGGCACTCCCTTCATTCACTTTATATGGGCCTACCCATGTGTGGGTTGACTGCACTTAATACAACAGTACTATTTCTATTATCCACGGGTGCAACAACATATCGCAGAAAGTGACACAGACACACTCCAGGAATTATACCTTTATTAATTACATTACACACTTTTCTAGTGGCAATCTCAATTATTTGATATATCAGTGCATGCAGAGGTCTTTTATTCAATACTTTTTATACCTTTATTAATGGGTTACAACACCTTTTCATGCTGTCTCACTTATTTTATATAACATTACATGCAGAGAAGTTATTCCTCACTTTTTATACCTTTAATAATGGGTTACAACACTCTTTTTCAGGCTCTCTCATTTCTTTTATATGACCACACATGCAGAATATTTACTAACCTGCCTGGTGGCACAGCCTTAGCAGCCTATCTGCATAGGCTTGCTGATTCGCAGCACGGACACCTGCAGCTATGAAGTAAATGAAGGGATATTGAGACATACCTATCCATAATATAGACTACAATAGCAATTCTTACATACTTCATTCCATGGCTACATACTCAGCAGTGGGTCATTTGGCATTCCACGGACCTCCTGTATCCAGTGGTTCAGTTGGTCCTCCTTGCATCTCTTCAGGTCTGCATGGTGGTGTCTGACCTGCTCACCAGTCCGAGGGATGCCTGTGGCACTGGTGAGATCATATGCTAAACGGTTCCAGGCTTCCGGTTTTTACTCCATGCCCTGGAACTGACCCTGCAGGAGTCTTGTATCATGATGATGGACGAGGAGCCAAACCATGTATTTTGACTCATCAATGCCCCACCGTTGCACTCAAAAATGAGAGCCCTCCCCAGCACCGGCCATACTGTCTGCAGATGGGAGCTACAACCAGTTATGGCAATTATTCCCGCCTATGGAGCTTAAATATACCTCATTTCTTGCACTTATTTGTGATTGGCCAGTTTTGAAATATCTCAGCTAAGAGCAAACCTGCTTAGCAATGGGTAAACTTCCATTGATATATATGAGTGTGTTGGAAATGCATCCATATTTAAAGCTGTCATGGCTTAGTGGTTTAGTACTGTGATTATGGTGCACAGTATCCTGGGTTTGAGGCCTGTCATTGCTTTTTATTTTACTACTGGCCAGACTGGATAGGAGGTGTGGCTGTGTTTAGCCGACTTTGCTCAGCTTTGCCCAATGTTGCTTGACGTTGCTCTATGTTGCCCTACACTGCCCGACGTTGCCTGACGTTGCCCAACATTGCACTAGTTGGTGCGGTGCGCAGCTCCTCACAAACATGTTTTGTTTGCGCTAGTTGGTGCGATGCACAGCTCCATGCAAAGCTATTGTGCTAGTTAAAGCACTACTAAGCTATGAGCAATTATACTTCACTGTGCTTAATACTAGTGGACTTTGCTTAGCAGTGTTACACATTACTTAAGATATGTTACTTATGCATTTATCAGTATGCATGACCATTCCACCTTCTTATAGATATATATATATATATATATATATATATATATATATATATATATATAAAATATCGTTCACTAACGCATAGGCCATTTCAATGCATTTTACTGGGATTCAAAAGGTAAATGTCAGGAGTTATTTTTATGCACACATTTCCTACAGAAAATAGGGAGGGTAGTGGTGGAACTCGAACTGGGAATGCCTCCTTTTTGTGCGATGGCTCTACCACTACACTATTGGGCTTCATTTGCATATCAGTAGTTTATTATCCTCTTCGATGTCTACACTGCTAACTGTAGCTAAGCAATGGGCAAACCCGCGCATACACGTGCAAATACGGGCAGCTATGTCGGGAATCATAAAAAAAAGGTAAGCTTTACATTTTTAACTTGTACAGGGATTTAGAGTGTGGGGGAGTGTAGTGTTGGGTTTGTGGACATTTGAGTGGACTTGCTCATTTCTGTTGACATTTGTTGTTTATGCACTTGCAGGGGCGTGGATATTTGGACTGCTCGGCAGTCTGACACACGCCCTGCACTCGTGCACGCTCCATGTTAGCCTTAGAGTTGAGTCAGCGCACCCTCATGAATATGCATGATGGGCTAATATCTAACTCTTAGACTGCAGTTTCCGTGTAAGACTTAGTTAGTCTTAAACGGAGGATTAGTGAATCCCGGCCTGTGCCTTTTCCCTTTAAATAAAATTGACTTAATTGTTTTTTTGGCCCCAAAAACAGTTTTTAAATGGATTTAAATTTTGTAACAGTGTTCTGATGAAGCCTACATTTAGTGGGTGAAAGCGCTTAACCTTAATTGTCATTAAAGAAGATTTTTATAGTACTGCTGGTGTGCTTGACCTTGTTGTGGTGCTATCTGTGACTCTTGTGCGTTCATGTTTTGGAAGAGGAATATATATATATATATATATATATATATATATATATATATATATATATATATATATATATATATATATGAGGCATGCAGATAGTAGCACTCATAAAAATGCAGTACATATTAACCATTAAACAGAAATTACATCCCATATGCCCTAAACATCAGATTATATTCTATACTGCAGTACTAAATTACACATATCCTAAACTATGTAAAGTACCAAAGAACCAAAAAGCACACAATTGCATAACAGACTATGGGCCATATTCAATAAAGCCTACACTTATTGTACACAATATGTATTCAATAAAATTCTTATGACATTTTTTTGCTTTCTAGTCACTCAGAAAGATTACACTAAGTGTACACGTAGTCTACACTTTGTGGTAACCTTTATGAATCTCTGTCAATATTTAAAGCTGCAAGAATATGAGTTGGAAAACTAAAATTAGGAGGAAGAACATGTGTGTTATGTCTGTGTTGTCTGGTCACTCAGAACACTGTACACTTAGTGTAGGCTTTAATAAATCTGGCCCTATATGTTGTTTAAAAACATACATTACAAGCACAAAAGACACACAAGCCATGTGAGACTCCTACACTTACATACCCTTAGAGAACCCCAACATAAACATATTACCCTCAGAACTGGGCTTATAGGAGATCAAATACAAGATTATTGTTGTCATAAATGTGTAAGAAGGCATCTGCATCAATCAAAATTGTACCGGCTAAGAAACAGTATTTTGTGACTTAGTCATGATTACCTCAGAGTGAGATATCCCATTATGTATTCCTGGATCCTCTGACTGTATACTTCACTTCATTAGCTGCAGAACATGAACACACGGACAATCACTTTTAAAACTGTCTGAGATCTTCAGAGACAGCGTTATGGCCCATAGTTCATGTTATATTGTAAGGCTCTGTGCCTGATGTATATAATCTGATTTCCCAATAGCTACATAGATGAGGGGGATGGAGAGTCCATGGTAGAACATCCACACTGTCAATGCATCACTTTGAATACAGCTTGTGGACTGATAGGCAAATTGGTGGGTTTACTTTGCCTACTTTAATTGTTGCCATTAGCATTAGGTTGTAACAGAAGGTATGACCAGAAGACATATATTTATCATAAAATAATTTACTGCATATAAAACCTTTGTAAGCTTTGTAGTTTAATATAACAAAACAGCTTTTCTATATATGTCAGATTCATAGCTGTATTATTTATCTGTATTCTACAAATAGTAGAATTATAGTTTATGCTTTCAGTTTCTACTTTTCAAACTCCTTCCCATTTGTTGTTGGAAATAATCTTGTAATATGGTTTGATTTTGCTATGCATTCTGCCTTAGATGACTTTAGCCTATTTTCAGTCATTCTTTCTTTGTACCCTTGCAATCAGAAACAGCAAGCACAGCACAAAACTAAACTAGAAAATATCATACCAGCTGCATTGTAGAAAGAGATTTTCCTCTTCCTGTTTGATTACTGAGGTTGGATTCCAGTTGAAGGTCTTGGGAATGTGCTAAGTGTCCATTGCCAAGTGAATGATCCTGCAAAAACATTACAGGGGAATTTTAAAGTTGCACAACATTTTTTCAATGATTTATAACACTAAGCATACAAGGTCATAGAAAACATTGCTTCCTTACCTTTTGTTTTTCAATTAAATATTGCTATGATTTGCAGACAATTTATCTGAACGAATACAGAAAAATGTTCAAATGGGCCATACATATAATCCCCTGAACTTTTTATACAAATCAACATTATTCTTTATGCCCAGTCTACAAGGTAACTGTTTCTACATACCTCAGAATGCAACAGGAGTTTCTCTAGCAACTATCTTTAGACTTTAAGAAGTTTGCAGTTTTGTAATTTAGGAATCCTAGATTCTTTCAAAGATGTGAGTGGTAGAAACATGTTGCTGTGTGAGACTGGAGTAATACAGTTTGTTGTGGTCCATTTTCACAACATTTGAAGTGGCATGCATCTTTAAAACCTAAGTGAATAATTTGAATTGTCAGTGCTACATTGCATCAGCTGTGGAAATAATCAATGATTGAACCAAATAATGGCTGCAAGGATAGCCTGTTTGGAGTAAAGGGAAAAGGTGTACCTGTTTGCTTTATTTTCCCCCAATTTCTGTGACCTTGGTTATACTATATTTACAGCTCACATGTGTAGCACCATTGGTCTAGTTATTTTTTCTGTAGCAAGCATTCCCTGTGCATGTAATGCTGGTCTCCCTTCAGTGATGGTACTCATGTAGGTGATATGAGGATTCCATAACTTCAGAGATTGTATTCACCTGTTCAGTTCTTTAAGGCTAAAGATGAAAAAGAGTTACACAGGTAGAAGTGTGCTTGGAAGACAAATCTAATCTGTGCATGTGTAAAGCATGGTATGTGCTAACATGAAGATTAGTAAATAAATGTTAGTCAGTAAGAAAATGCAAAATGAGTGTGGTTATATACCATCCAATGTCCTGCAAATACCAAAAGAAGGGAGGTATGTTTTCTGTTATGACAACCTCTCTTTAAAAATGTACCCTTACCAGGGTAGCTGACACAGCTTTGCTATCACTGTAACACTAAAGCATGACATTTGGGCAGTATCTCTAGTATTCAAGCACATGAGGTTGTTTAGGGATACAGACAGTTACAGCATCTCCAAAATTACAGACATGCCAAACTATATGAAATATTGATTGAGCCTCAAGTCTGTAATGTATTTTGAATGTACAGAGATTAGTCCATACTGTTCCTTTGGAAATGCCTTGACAGAAATCAGTTCTGAAACCCACTGCCCTGATAAAATGAGAGCTAACAGGACTCAGTAATGACTTGTTATAGATACAGGACAGGATGCAATACTATGGTTTGTTTGGTAAATTGTAGTGCCTTCCTTTCCTTCTTGAAAGAAACAAATAGTTGATCTCTTTTTCCCAAATAAGTATTTTTTTCACATTTTCAAATATACACATTATTTACTATAAAATATAAACATAATTGAATCATTCATAGACATTTAAAATCAAAACATAAAAAAATGAAATAATAGATGGAAACGATAAAGAGAGAAAATAAACAAATGCAAAGCATACAAGGAAAGGAATCCTACATAAAAAAGATTAAAAAAGTGATAGCCAACATTTATATTCACATATGACTTATTACTTATTATGCATAACATTTTATTGCATTTCAGTTGTGCTTATCTTGAGATGCACGAAGGCAATAATTAAGCATAGTCATATCTGCCTGTCACTAGTCCTCTTAACAGAAAGTACTGAAATAGCTTAGACGTCCATTCTTCATGCACAGTCATTCTTATTATTATAAATGCTAATATCATTTTATATATTAACTCCTTCTGTAAGTCCATCACTGAAGCAAACAACTGAAAACTAGGTTCACAACATATGCCAGTGCCCCAGATTGGAATCATTGATTCACTAGTTTCCAACTAGTACTGACAAATTTGACAACTCCATCAATTGTATTGACCATTTCATATCCTCAATGCTAGCACTAAGAAACAAAGCACAATAGAAAATAACCTCTCAGTTGAAAAATGAATGCCACACACTATTTTAATTTTAACTGAAAATGATGAACTGAAATATAATAGCTGAATATGTTAGAAATGTTTTATTCTTTCATTATAAAAAAGAATTGATTTGCCTCAATTTACCAAGTTATCTTTCCTGACACTTGAACAGAATCAGTTAGTGATTAAATTTCCTTTTATACTTCAGTCAACATCTTCTTAAATTCTAGTATCTTCTTAACGTCTAATAATATATGAAATTGCTCTTTCTAGTGAAATATCTTCCAAATGAGCCTTTTGTTGGAAATATCTCAATTGTCTTTGAAGAGGCATTCTTCTGGAGTCTAGTAGTTAACATAAAATACTGGAAGCTGAAATGATTGGTTCAGATACATATAAATCTATTTCAAGGATAAAGAAAGGTTCATTTTTAGAGACGCTATTTCATTTTGAAATACTATACACAAGTGCTTACACATTACTGTTTGCATTTCAGGAGTTCTTACAGATGAAATGACTGCTATTAGGAAAATAGATATCCAAGAAAAGTCTTAATGGCCACTGAATATGCTGGCACAAGAGGAATCATGACACACATCTCCAACTTGAAATTTATAACCCAAACTGTAGAGCTTTCCCTTTTCAAGAGGAGTACCCTCTAAGAAAAGTCACTTTAATAGAAAAATACTCAGTTTTAGCACTGACTGGGTAATTGAAGTAGTCTAGTTGTTTCAGAATTGCCGAAGGGCTCCAGTCTTTTAGCTAATATCTTAATCACAACTCTTGTATTTCTGAGTTTACTACTTTCTAGTAACAGGTGATATGGCCTCCTTCATGAGGCACAGCACTTTATTTTAAAATAGTTCACTTTGATATACTAAAATTTGGTCCACTATGGAGTATGAAAGATTCAGGGATTTGGCATTTTAATACTTTTCTCCATTGTTGAGACAGCAGATTACTGCATAACGGTAACTGATAAGGTAGCTGCAAGGTGAGCTAAATTAAAAGAAAATGATAGTTGCCTTACCAGAATTATAAGTAACTTCCTGTTCTGTTTTTACAAGTTTCTAGAAAATTGTGGATAAATTTCATCCCCAAGAGATTTTTTTTTCTCTAGACATCTAACAATCCTTGCTTCTCAGTGATACCCAAGAATTTTGCAAAGATGTTTTTCTGAATATCCAGCTATTTGGAAAAGCCATAGGATAAAGGTTTAGATATTTATAATACTGGCCTATATGATTCTGGTCTCTAAATATTTTAGTGCTCTGGTTGATAGAGTGGATATCTCAGACAAGGGTGTTTCCAACTGTGCCAGTCAGGCTAAAGATGAAAATTCCAAAAGACAAGAAAAATAAGATACAGAGATGAATGCATTATAAATAGAAATGTTGACAAGATGTCCAGTAGCTATGTGCTATCATATCTACATCTTTACAAATAATGTGACAGAAAGATTCATTTTATCATCACAGTGCTGGGATGGATATAAGGCAGTGCTGAGATGAAATACCATGATGACTTTGGGAACTAAAGAGGAGAATGAAAGCGTAGTGGATGTATTCCTAAAAATTCAAAGAACGTCTTGTTTTCCAGAACATACACCAAAATGACTTAATTCAGAAAGAAGCAAAACTTAAAACAGTTTTTTCACTTATCTACAACACATACCAAAGCTTAGATGTTATTAAAGGGAAACATTTAATGGCTGAATAG
Source organism: Protopterus annectens (assembly GCF_019279795.1). Classification (NCBI taxonomy): domain Eukaryota; kingdom Metazoa; phylum Chordata; order Ceratodontiformes; family Protopteridae; genus Protopterus; species Protopterus annectens. Next base: position 127,926,163 of record NC_056731.1, on the reverse strand, counting down.
ACACAATAACCCTAAGTGAAAGAAAGAATAATAAAGATTGTATAACAGGGTTTATTAACAAGAATGGGGGAGGGAATACTAGTTCAGTAAATTGAGGAAATGCTTGAGATCTTTTCATCCTTTTATCAGGATCTATATTGTGGTGTTAGGGTGGCAAAAGTCAAAATGATTCCAGGATACTGGTTTATTACACTCAACATTAATAGGTCTATATTATAACATCAAAATGTATCTCCGCTAAATTCCAATCCATTGACACCTATATAATGAAACCCAAATCAGCGAACATTGACAGTTCTTCCAGGGTAATTAATCACTTGCCCCCAAGCACACGGAATACACACCACGATAAATCAAATTCACCCAAGTGGGGGGGGCTTCACCCCAACACCCCCTAATGTGGGGTCTGTGCCCTCTACACCCCCCAACTATACATACCAACTTTGAGATGACACTAGTGAGTAAAAGGGCAAAGTTGTGGTGCTATCCAAGTCCTGAGGACAAACTACCCCATATACACTGAAGACTATCATAACAGTGTTTCCGAAAGTACAGTGTGGAAAATCTGGACATAGCTCATTTTAGGTCAATACCCTTAATAAACCTGGGTGCTAGAATTTTGGTCAAATATTTGGCTGTATGATTAGATATGGTTTTGCCTTTTTGCATTTACTCAACCCAAAGTGTCTTTGTTAGAACTAGACAGACAGCTCATAGCTGGTGGATGCTGCTGGAGTTTATAGAAGTGATACCAAAAAGGACAGTGAGGTGGGGAGATTTTTATTTTGCTTTTGTTTTCCATTGCCTAGTCAGGGTAGAACACTGATCGATGTGTATCATTCTCTGTCTCAGCCAAGGAGAGAAAAGAAAAAAGTAATGCCAATCAAAATACATAGAAAAAATATGAATGCAGGGACAATAAAAATGTCTTTACATTGAGTAATCTAGTCCTAAGCAAAGAATGTTAATAGTATAATAAATGTGTTATATAAAACAGCTTTGATACATGATGTATATGAAAAATGTATGCAAAATAAATAAAGAAATAAGAAGAGGAAAGGAGGTAAAACTAAGGGAGAGTAAGGAGACATGTATAGGAAGATAAGGAGGAAGGCGAGAAGAAGAAAGGGTGCTTATAGGAGGAATATGGGGAATGAGCTGCTGGGTAATGTATAATCAATATTATTATGGTGACCTGGGTCTTGGTTAGTTGATAATGATTTAAGTTATGGCTTCCTTATAATAGAACTTTCAAATTATTAATTTTACCATAAAACGCCTTTGACCCATTGTCTGTTGCTGGTAATGTGAAGTAAAAGTACATGTAGATTGTATACTGGGTACTTTAGATCTTCTTAATGTGCCTGCACCACAAAGAAGAAACTCACTAGATGTATTTAGCAAGGATGCCCCCCACCTAGCCTGTTTATCTTGGTTATTGAGGAATTATTGTTTTTGATCAATAATATGTCATTGGAAGGAAGCATGCATGAATTATTAATCAGTTATGGGAGAGGATTATTGTGAATAATTTCAAAAATAGCATATTTTCCAGGTTTTAGAGGATTACTCATTAGTCCTAAAAACTGATTTATTTGAAAAATAAGAAAATGTGTCTGAGACTTCATCGGATGATGTATCTCAGGCAGCTTTCTAATAATAGTGTGGCTGACTCCCTAAAATTAGAGCTAGAAAGTTGTAATACATACATAGAGGACACCATTTTGTGCAGAACAGATAAACACATTTTCAATCTCAAACAATTTGTTAATGGAGTTTGGCAGGTCTCTGTGAGGGGAAGATGTATTAAACCACCTATGCTGATACAGTACAAGTACCTGCAAAAAAAGATAAATATAATTAAGTCAGATAAAGCATCTGGAGAGAGCAACTTTGAAGTCTTGGATGAAGGGGTACAATCATGGGGATCTCCTGGTCCGTAAGATAAAACAGAGGAGGAGTCTGGCTTCTGTGTTATATATCCTTCCAGGTTTAGTCACCCATCCAGTGACTGATGCTGCCTCTATACAGGAAGAGTTTGTTTTGTTTCTAAGTTTACTGTGACTCATAAGGAGGTGATCCACAAAGGATACCTGAAATTATCAGGTTTGTAAGGCAAACCTTCCCCTCACCTCATAGGAATATGGCAGTGAAAAAAGGAGATCCATTCTGCAATAACAAACATGATAAAGGGCCATTTCTGATGGGCTGAATCAGAGATGCTGTAAGTACTTCCAAAAAAGGCCCTTCAAAAAAAAAATCAGAAAGAGTAAACTAAATTTTCCATCCTTCGTATCTATTATCTCTACTTCATAGCCAGTCATGGCATAGACAATATATGTGGTAAAGAAGGGTGTCACTCAGCCAGGGGCACTTTTCTAAATTCTCTTTCTCTCGCCCTCTCTTTAGCTCTCAGTAAGGATGCTCTACTCAGTCCCACCCGCAACCAAAAAAATGAATTACAGAGCCACAAAGCTTCTGTGAAGTTCTCTTAGGCTCTGTGTTTATTGTTTGGATCATGGTGGGTAAGGTTGAGCACAAAGACCAGAAACTTTGAAGGATAGAGTGTGACGGTAGCAACAGCACTGGGAGTGTGTAGCTGGTACCACTGTGAAGGTGTTAAAGTGAATGAAGTCAGCAGGGTGCATCTCCCAAGAATGATCCAGTTGTAGCAGGTATTTTTTTTTTATACCTGAAAGGCAACTAGTTATTCATATTTTTCAACTGCCCTGATTTTTTAGAATGTCTATGATTTTGAATGTTTTTGGTCTGTTTATTGTAAAACCTTTGGTGTAATGAAAAATCATTGAGGATTACATTTAGTGAATAATAAAAGATTTCTGTTTCAGACTTCATATCCTTCAGAAAAATGCATGCTATTGGAAAACGTATTATTCTAGCAACAGGCATAAGAATAATATTTAAAGTCTGCCCCTGATTTTGGGCATGTGTACTTCATTTTTTATTGTTCCCTCCTCATTTGCTTCATATTTTTCTGGTCTTCTGATCCAGTGCCTCCATTCATTGCCAAGTCTACCAGACCTTCCTTTCATCTCCCAGACTAACACTTTTTTTGTTGTGCTGGCGTCAGAACAAAACTTAAGGGTATCTTAGATTGGGTCTCGCTAGTAACTGCTCTAGTAACTGCTTCCATGAAGAGGATGGAATTTCTATGTTTTGACCTACTCTTGTGATCCTCCCCCTTCCCTGTAGTCATCCCAGAATCATCCTTGGGCTAACCAACTCTTCATGGACCATGCCTTCCCCCAAGAAGCACCAAGATGAATGTCACCCTGGGATAGACACACCAATTCATGTCTGTCAACTCCTCAGACACCCAAGCTGCTAAACAAACCTGGGTCTCCTGCTCCATAGTTAGGGCTTTTCCCTCTATCTTATGGCATTGGGTCTTTGTCCCACATTGGTGAGCTAAGAGTTTAAGTGCTGCAACAACTATATGAGATTCTTTAGCTTCTTACTTTTCACAAAATAATACTTTTCATTTAAAAAAGTCACAATGGTGAGTCCTTTACTCTATGGAAAAATCTTAACCATTTTTTTCTATAGGAGGTCTTTTCATTGTGAATGCTTCTTTACAGTCTTGGGAATGTGTAGCTCTGGCGACCCCGCAGAATTAAGGAGATATAAGTGGATTTTGACATACGATAAATAGTGGCCTCTGCCCCAAACTCCTCCTATTCTAAAACTGGGCCTGCTCAGAGGTGCATCAGAGAGGTTTCTGTAACTTGGAGGGAGAGCTGGGCATGGTATACTTATTATTTATTTATTTATTTAAATTTCCTCACAACAAAGCCTCAAAGGTCTACACAGAAGTTTGCTACAGCTTTTTATGGGAGATAAGGAATGTGTGGTAATTATTTCTTTACCTATCTTCAAAAGCTTTGTGGTATCTACAAAGGTCACCTGTGTTGGGGCTGGACCAGTTTGGTCAATATTTATTTTACATTACTCACGAGCTTCAAACGTATGCACAGAAGGTCACTATAGCTTGTCTAGAGGCTGTGTAGTGTCTAAAAGCAACAAGCTGGAATTTATTATTGTGATTGTTAGTTTCTTATTTTTACTCACAAACATTGGGTACATATACAGATTACTATTTGTGGAGGGGTGGTATTCATAAGGAGGCATGCTGTTTATATATCTCTGATTACAATAGACCGAGGTACATAACCATGTTCTATTTGTTTTTTTTTTCATTTTTTTTCATATCCAATAACAGAGAGGTACACAGTATGTGGCTGGCTTTTGTGCTAAGGTCCATCTATATATAATATATATCGGTCGACCTGTTATTATTGAAAACTCACTTCACCGAACTTCTAAAAACCAGAACAACTTCACTGAACCCTTACTTGCATGAACACTTGGGTCACCGGAATTTTACTCCGGGAAAGTAAAGACAGGGGAGAAAGTGGTCTATGGAGAAGTGGGTAGGTTGTACTACAGGACCAGCTAGCTGTCCACCTAACTCACACTGTAAGCAAATGAGCTCAAGGGGGATTTATTGGTGGGACGGAATTGGCCATAGGGCCCTCAACCTCAGCTGGGAATCGGGTACATTTAGATGATCCATCAGCCACAGTCCTGTGGGGGAAAAATGTTGTGCAAAAACAAAATAAAAGTAATTAAAAAAAAGAAATAAAATAAAATAAAAAATAGAAAATGAAATGTTCCTCAATTATCCTTCCCAACCAAGCCAGCCTCATAGTTCAAATCATCTTTATCTTCTTCAATCTTATATGCAGTGTCAGTTTTATTGTCTGTGGACTTGTTCTTGCTGTCATGGTGGAATTTCACAAAGACTCCGATTCCATATGCTAGATTTTTTTATGGAAAACTGGGGAGGCAATGGCCTTTCTGTGACCAAAGCACTATAATATTCCCCTGCAGCTCCTTATTTTCCATTCATATTGTTTAAGCTTATCTGATAAGGTCACCCAGTTTCCTTGGTTCTGTTTTTGGTGTCTATAGAACCCTTGAGTAATCTAGGAGCTATCAAGTGAGTTATCTGACTGTCCATTTCATAATGTGGAACAAAAGGTCTATATTTTGCAGATCACTGCCTAATTCTAATCCAGAATCCATTTGACAACATATTACATATGACAGGAGCAATCCGCTCAGATTTTGCTAAAGTGTCAGAATTGCATGTGAATATAAATAAAAGTTTTCCTAGTGAATGCCCTAACTCTGGCACTGAAATTATTGGGTACCCACTTTCCTTTAAAATTGATCAAATTGACTCCCAAATATGTGGATATTTTAGTTCAACAATACCAGCCTACTATGATTGTTGTGGTCCTGAAACCTCTGTCGAATACATTGTTCTTATGAGTACACATAGAGAAGAAATTCAATTTGTCTTTGGTGATGAAAATTGCTGAGGTTAAAATGTTTATAGCTCCACTGATTTTTCATATTCATCATTATCTTCTAACCCCCACCCAGAATGAGTGGCTAGTAAAAAATAAAACTAAAGCAATGAGACCCGAGCCTCGACACCAATCATCTAAAAATTCAAAAAACAAAGCTCATTCTGTTCTCAAAATGATGACAAATAGCCCAAGAGCCAGGAACACTGAAATAATTGGCCCATTAAAAGTATTTCAGAAAAATGAAGAATTTATTCTGTAAAAAAGTTTTCCACCAGAAGTTGTTAAGAACTTTTGTCTTTGCATGAACCAGAACTAACAATGACTGAGTATCAGAAAACTTCTTGTCCTGTTTGCTTTGACATTGTTTGAGGTGTTTCATTTTTGCTTCTAGAGTAGATACAGAAGTTCTTGGCTTATACCGAGACATGCAGGCTAGTTCTCCAAAGACAGGAATGTATGCCCTCTGTGTTTACGAAGTGGTTAGATAAGATGACTAGTGTTATATACTTAAGTGTTTGAAGGTAGGGTGTAAATGTAAAATAGTGTATAGGCATATGTCAGTTTGCCCGATATACAGTGCTGGCTTAGGAAGCCCTCAAGGAGGACTGCATGTTAGAACAATTGGCCTGTCTTGTATGCCATTCGGTGAACAAATATTGCCAAAAAACACTTCCAGTGATCACTGAGGCTGCAGCTTTCCCAGCTATTGGGTGATCTTACAGTTGGCATAAATAAGCTGTGGGGTGTGGGGTCTCCCAATCATGGAGGGTGCAACAAGGCTTGCAAAAAAGACGTCTTTGGTAATCATCAAAAGTGTTTTTTGGCTGTATTTTTTACCAAGCTGCTTTTGATTTAAAGTCATTCAGTGATTGGAAGAAAATGGATATTCTGTTTACTTTATTTATTTTGCATAGTCTGACTGGGTCATACAAGACCCCTTTGAACAGAAGACCTGGAAGAAAAGCACCAACCATCACATTGAAATTGAAATACAGAATACAATAAAACAGGAATTACATTGCAAAATGTAGTAATAAAGAGCAAACACTGTAGCAATAAATGAATAAACTACAAATGAAGAAATACTTTAAAAGGTAAGGAACTGATAAAATCAAGAGGGAAACAGCATGATAAGTTATGTTAAGAAGATGTACATTGCATAGGTAGAAATAATAGATGTGAAACATTAGAATGAAGAAGAGAGGGGATATAGAGGAGTAACAGTAGTCTGAGAGAAGGAAAAAAAAGTGAAAAAGAGGTACAAAAATATACTGGAAAAGTATTTGAAGAGAAGGAGGTATATGGAAGGGGAAAAGTGGCACAGTACAGGAATAGTGTATGTAAATATTTACAGACTAAGGAAAAAAATGGGTGTGGATTCAACAGTAAGAGATTAACAAGATAAATGAAGTTATGGAATGTAGGGTTTTAGGGAATGTAAGGAATGATTCGGGGGAAACTGGAATTAGCCTGAAAAGTGGGCACAAGAACAGAGGAATATAGAAAGTCTTTTAGTTTGGCTTTGAAGTTATAGGAGGATGTTATTTGTCTGATGGTGGTCAGAAGGGAGTCCCAACTCCCAATCCTTTGATAAGCAGGTAGACTATAAGACATCACCAAAAGTATTGTATAATTTTTTGACAAGGATGATTCATGTTCTTGAAATGGAGAGATTATGACAGGGAGCACCACTACTGTAAAGAATTCGAGGATGGGAATTTATCAGGAAAGTAGAGTATCTTACGGACAAGTTTTAATTTAGAGAAACTAACACCATTTGTGAATTCTAACCAGTTTATTTCTTTGAGGGCTAAACAGAAGTGAGCAATATTAGGCATCTTGGGGGTAAATTTAACATTTTGCTACAGCATTGCCCTGGGGTCGGATTTACGAAAGCTTGCATGGAGTTGTAGAGTATAGTAAGACGTCAGACAACCAATATGTCTGCCGAGAGATCCAGCAACAGCCGGCAGGGGCATCCATGAGAGCTTCTAAAGCTACTCTTGCACGGACAGCATCATGGTATGCAAATTACCTCATTTGCTGCTGAAAGCTATGCAAATGAGGTAAATTTGCAATCCAGGAAACACTAACCTGTCTGTGGAAGAGTAGTGTTATCTGCAGAAATGTACTCCGTTGGTAACGGAGTACCATTCTGCAAATAGCTAAACGGAGCTATGACAGCTCCAAATAAAGGATGCATACAGTTTAGGAAGCATGCCAATGGCCAAATATAAGGATATCAGCATGTATAAATGTTTAAAATTATTAAAATCTAACTTTTTTCCCAATCTCCGATGTTTAAGTGTAGGGCAGCACCGCGCAAATGTACGGTGCTTTAAAAAAAACAGAAAATAATTTAAAAAGAGCCAAAAATAGCCATTTTCACTTAAAGGCTTATCCTGCCATGCAGGTGAATTGCAGGCTGAAGACAACATGACCACTGAGTAGTGATTGCTAAGGGGGGGAAGCTCAGTGTGAAAGATGTAACCATGCATTAGTAGGCAATCCTATGCAAATGAGGATAAGGATAGTGAATCCCAATTTTCCCCAGCATGTGAGCCATGTCCCAAGAGTGTAAGTGTAGGAGTAGGGGAGTAGTAGAGTAGAATATAGGTAACATCATGAGTGGGTGTGTCAGAAAGGCTGTAAGCTTACTGGAGCACAGTGTCTTGTGTTTGCCCTAAGTTGCTCAGGATTGCAAGAGACGTGTCTACAGTTGTCCTTTTTGAAAACCAGAATCCAAAGGCCTACTCCATGAATATATCTGAAATTTCTTGCAAATGTGCACACAGTGTGTGAGCACGTGTATGCTCTTGTGCACATGTGTGCACTTGTTTGCGCGGCGCTGCCATGGGTGGAAACAGAAAGGGAAAAGGAAGGAAAAGAAGTAGTAGGAAGTTAACCAAGGAGAACCAGCAGAGCTGCCAGGTGAAATATATCAGAATCAGCCAATTACACAGGTAGAAGACTAGCCCAGCCCATCCCAGCACTTCAAACTCTGCAAACAGCATTCTTCCCTGTTTTTTTCCCCAAGAACTCTGCAACACTGCAGTTTACAAAGAGGGAAAGCTTAAAAACTTTAAAGTCAGACAAAATGTTAGGGGCTGCTCTTGCTATCAAAACCAACATGTGCAAGGTGCTGAGGGTGGTGATGTTGTGAATGCTGCTGAGCAACCCAAAGTGAGGAGATGGAGAAGAGTGTACAGACCCAGGGTAACCTACCAGGGGCTACATGAGCTGGAGATAGTGGAGCGCTATAGGGTGGACAGAGACCTCCTGCAGCAAATTGTTGAGCTGTGCTGGCCATGCCTCACACACAGAACCAACAGAAGGGAACCCATCCCAGTGGATACCAAGTTATGTGTGGCCTAAGAATACTAGCTACAGGTACCCTCCAGAGACCTACTGGTGATAATATGTGGATTTCACAGGCATCAGCATCCATGGTACTGCACCAGTTCCTGGATGTCATGTCAGCACATGTCGGTGAGCACTTATATTTCCCCAATTCCCATGAGGAATTGGCCAGCAATATGCGTCTTTTCCACCAAATAGCAGAATACCCTGAGGTAGTGGGTGCAATAGACTGCACGCACATACACATCAAAGCACCACCCGGTGAGTGGGGTAGGGTCTACATCAACCGCAAGGGCTTCCCCTCCATCAACTGTCGGGTCGTGTGTGATGCCCAGGGCATAATAATGAATGTGTGTGCTGGCTGCCCTGGAAGCTATCATGATTCCCACATCTGGCATCTGACGCAGCTGTACCAGAGATTTGCCAATGGGGACATCCCTGATGGTCACCTAGTGGGGGATGTTGGATACGCACTGGAGCCGTGGCTGATGCCACCCATCAGAAATGCACACACACCCGAACAAGAACTCCATAATGAGGCACACGTATAAACAAGAAACATTATTGAGCGTGTGTTTGGGATGCTCAAGTCATGGTTCCAGTGCCTGGACACATCTGGTGGAGCCTTGCAGTACTCACCTACTACATGTAGCCAAATTGTCATGGTATGTGCCATGCTACACAATATGATCCTGCGAAAACAGCTGCAGCAGGAACAGCATGGGGCAGGGCCAAACAGCCCCCCACCATTGCCAAGGCCTGCACAGGCACAGCATGACTCGGAGGAGGAACAACCTGAGCCTGCCCCAGTAGGCAGAAGGAGGGGTGCCAAGTATGACCTGGCCTTGGCAAAGAGGCAACGCATAGCACATACATTCACTCAGTAGGAACCCTAGAAATGACACCTCTCTCTGACTCGCACATACAGTAAAAGGGATGCCTAACTTGACACTACCTGTTTTCAAACATGTATAGGGATTGTACTATGTGCATCCGACATAGGCAGCCCTGCAGCACCACCTGAGGCATGAGTGCCCTATTTTAAGCAATATAAAGCACTGCTAAGCACATTTTACCAGTATTGAGTATATTTAAATAAAATCGCACGTAGCTGCGCACTGCGCTAACCAGCTCAACGTCGGGCAATGTTGGGCAATGTTGGGCGAAGTTGGGTAAACACGCTCACACCTGCTTTACTGTTCCTTAAGCAGTCTTATCTGCCCAGCAGGAAAATAAAAAGCAGTAACAGGGCTTGAACTCAGGATACTGTGCACTATAGTTACAGTACTGAACCACTAAGCCATAACAGCATTTCACTGGCACTGACACAGCTTAACTCACTCACACATACCAGTTGGGGGGGGGGGTCACATACCTAACAGTCACAGCCAGCAGGACAAATGTAGACAAACATAAACACAAACAAATGCTGTATCATGCCCTCTGAAGAGGCATATGAGTAACCTCCCCCCAGGCCTATGCAGACAGATAACAGCAGGCCAGGCAGTGAGATGTGGGTTGGGTAGGCTATGAAATCACAAACTAATATGCGTGTAATTGGAAGCTAAGTTCTGTAGTGCAGTGGTATGCCTCAAGCCAGTATGGTAGGCAACAGTACAGACTGAAATGGAGTACCTGACATAGCAGTGCAGGCCTAGCAAATGTGTATAAGTGTCAGGTGAACCCTTCATCCTATGTACACACACAGTAACAATCAGGTGTGCCCCCGGGTAGAAATGTACAAATAATAGCTGTCTCCACTGTATGTAGAATGACTCACGGAAGCCCTGCAGGCACACTGTGCTTCCTGTCGATGTACAGCACAAAGGTGAGCCCTGAAGTAAAAAACAACTTGATTTTCACACACATATAGTATATATGCTCATACTGGGCATGCTCACACACTTAGGCCATGTCTGAGTACAGCAGTGGGCCACACATATCTGGCAGTTGCAGTTCTTACTCCAGACACTTGTCACTATTCACCAATCCTGCCTTGTGCACACACTGATATGAAAACAGACCCATATAATATATTGGGCACCTGTCATAATCAAACTATGTACTCCAAGTTCTTAAGTTGTTCAAAGAAAGTGAAAAACCAAAGAAGATCAAAAATTCTCCAATCAGTATCATCAAGAAACAATGAGCACTCCTAACATTATCCAAGCCATGGTCAAAGAGTCCATAGAGAACCATGAAGCTTTCTTTCCCTATGTCATAAATATCAATGTAAACTCAAATATGTTCTGAGTCAGTGCAAACTGTAAATGAAACCATGTATATGACTGATATTGCCAACATCTTGTCAGACAGGTTTATACATATTTACCCCCTTCTCACTGACAAAAGGGCCCATTATCATACCTGGAGATTGTGAAAACCTAGAAATCACATATACAATAGTTAAACAGCTCTTTCCAAACCTAAAAACACGGCGTGTATGGGATAACATGGTTTCCCTGGCTGTGTCATATGTGAACTCCAAAACAAACAGACCCTGCACCTGAATAGTCTGTTGGATTGGGAGGGTGGCCTAATGGTTAAGGTGCTTGTCTTACAGACACAAGGTGCAGGGTTTGAATCTCACAAGGGATAATTGGCTAGGCTCACAAGGGCAGTTAGCTTAGTACTAATCTATGAACCTATGAGACTCACCGTCTGTACAGGATATGAAACTGTTGAATGGGTTACAGCAACGTCTGGCACACTCCATAAGTGTTGGTGCACAACAGACCATGGGAACTATTGTCTTATAAGCCTGATGTGCAAGGCCATGGAGTGCATCATTACAGAACTCATAAGCAGAGCTATTGAGAGCCTACAAACAGCCATCCCTACCCATTTTGGTTTGGTGAGGGGCAGATCATGGTTCCTAAACCTGCTAGACAGTTTTCAAGGCAGTTACCCAGGACATGCATCAATGAAATGAGCTACACATGGCCTACATAGACCTTGAAAAGCCCTTTTCCAACATCCCACACACATGTCGTATCCACAAAATCAACAACCTGTGCATAAAGATGTATGTCATCTGATGGATTGCCAACTGGGGCACAGATAGATCCCACAAGGTAAGAAATGTGGTCTCCTGTTCAAGCTGGTAACAACTGCTGTCCCCCATGGCTCAGTCCTGGGACCCCTCCTGTCTGGTAAATACTTTTCTGAAATACAGTCAAACATGAGGGCTATGTTTAGCAAGGTTTGCGGATGACTGCAAAAAGGTTGTCATAATCGATGTTTGGGACAACAGAGACATCCTTAAAAAGGGTCTCAGTCAGACAGATGTGGTGTCAAACTTATGGGCTTGAGCTACAGTCATACAAATACCACATAGGTGCCAACACCCTAAATATGGTGGTAATAATAAGGGATTTATGGACACATGTGGATAGTCATCACTACTTCCAGAAACACATTCACAAAGTGGTTAGAAAATCATGCTATATGTTCCCACAAACTGCCAAGGTCTTTGCATGTAGGTCAAAGGAGGTTCCCTCTACTCATCAGTCATCAGACCCATCACATTGTACCACAACACACTTGCGATGAATCTGACTAGGCACCTTCAGCAGCTGGAAAGACCACTGATGTACCTCAACAAGAGCATTACTGGCCTCATACAGTTGCCCCATGCAACAAGACTGAATTTAACTCAATCTGTACTCTGTTGCATACTGTCTACTCAGGTGATCTCTGCCCAACAGACAGGTCCATGTCCAATGCAGAACAGATGTACATGTGCTATCTGAAGTAAACCCAAGCTCACTGTACTACATGCTCTAGGGATATCATCCTCACAACGATAAATAGAACATGTTGGAGGGATACATTAATAACTCACAGACTTCCCTTTCTTTGGAACAGGCTCCGTCCCAACCTACATTAAGCTGAGTCCCTCACTGACACTCTTCCAGAGGAGCCTTGATGAGTGTATGTGAAACTGAACTGTCACACCATGGATCACTTCATCAGCTCTACTACACAGAGGCCTAGGGAACTAACTCCATGGGAGGTGATAGCTTCCCACTCTGGCCATACTAATATATGCCTTCAGGCAGATAGCCTATTACCTACCTATGTACCTATATATATATATATATATATATATATATATATATATATATATATATATATATATATATATATATATATATATATATATATATATATATATATATATATATATATATATATATATGTAGGGGGAACACAGTATAATAAGCCAAAGATGGATGGGCAGAGATGTGTGTAAGAGGGTGACCATGACAGGGAGCCATCCAGGACTGTCCCACCCAGCACACATCCCAATGGCACAAAAAACATCAGGTGCACATCTCACCCAGTGTAGATAACAGCCACCAGTATCTTTAAGCATTACAGTGTATGTGGTCCATGTGCCTGCTGCACAACATGACTGTACAATGAAGTACACATCTACTATTTGTAGACATGTACCTGTCACATAGTCTACTACATACCTATGAACCTATCTTCAATTTGGCATATGTTAGCCTAGGCAAGTTTTGCAGCTTTCACCACCCCATTGGGTAGCTCCCAAGCCCTTGTTCTAATAGTTAGTACCCTAAGCCCCTTTATAGTGGGACTGCTGATGTGATGGCCGGCATGAATTGTCTGTTTCCCATCCACTCATCAAGGTTCCTATTGAAGAGTGTCAGCAAGGGGCTCTGTCTGATGTACATTGGGACTTTGTTCCACAGTATGGCAAGTGTCTGGGATGGTACTCTATCCCACCAGCATGTTGTATTCATTGTTGTGATGAGGTTCATATCTCTGAAGTGTGTAGGGCGACTCAATTTTGTTATCTTTAGATGGAGCATGCTCAGCAGTTATGTGTTGGACATGGCTCTGTAAGTTAGGCAAAGTGTGCCTCTGAGTAGGCGGTATGCAGCGAAGAATATATTTAGTTTTACTAGTTGTGTTGCATAACATAACTGTTTGAGGCCAGTAATTCTCTTGGTGAGGTACCTCTGTGGTCTCTACAGCTGCTCGATATGCATAGTCCAGTACATCCAAAATGGTGCATTGTACTCAATGATGGGTCTGATGACTTAAGAGTAGTGGGCCACCACTCTCTCTTTGGATCCTGATGCAAACCCTTTGTTGATTAGTTGGGCCACATAGGATTTCCCAATCACTTTGGCAACATGGTTGTCAAAGGAAAGATGACTATCTACTTGTGTTCCCAGATCCCTTATTAACTTGTCAGTTTTAAGGTGGTAACACCTATGTGGTCATTTTTGTGTACTTTGTTTTCACCAAAGGGAATCACTATGCATTCCCCCACATTGAGCTTGAGGCCATGATTCTGACACCACACATCTGTTTCATAGAGTCCCTTCTGGAGAATATTTGTGTCATCCGGGGAATCTATTATGGCAAACACTTTACAGTTCCCAGCAAACTTAGTCAACCACAATCCTCCTGTGTTAGCATGTACTTTTGAGAAGTCTATGCCAAACAAGAGGGACCCTAGGACTGAACCCTGGGGCCACCATTTGTTACCAGTGTAGAGTCTGACATGTAGCCAGCAACTCTTAATTTGTGGAATCTATCTGTGAGCCAGTTTGCAATCCATCTTGTGATGTAAGGATACATGCCAAGGTTGGTGAGTTCATCTATGATATCTGACTGAACCCGACAAACACAAAAACACTGTATTCCTATGTGCCTTGAAACGCCAACCTGGTCTTCACAAACAAGCCAAGCAGGGTGTAATTAAAATATAAATAACTTTTATTCCATAAAAAATAATGCAAGTTAAGTGCTTTCACTCACCAAATGCGAGCTTCATCAGATACCTGACTGGGGAATGGTGTCAAAGGCTGTAGTGAGGTATAGGTAGGCTGTGTTGAGCTCATTTCAATCATCTGTAGCCTGGGTAACGGTCTCAAAGAAATCCACCCAGTTCAGGAAGCGTGATCTGCATATGATGAAGCCAAACTGGGTGTGCTCAACTCTGTGAAGGTTCACAATCTCTTTATTGTTGACTTCCATTATGATTGGCTCCATTGCCTTAAAGAGCAGACTCATCAGGCTCACAGAGCATGAATGCCAAGGGGTTTTTGTGGCTCCACCCCTGTGGAGTGTGAAGAATGTTGCTGTGCAACATTCTATGGGTACATATCCTGTACAGAGCATGTAGAGGGAGGTGTAGGTATCCTTGACGAATATGGATACATCCCCACCCTATGTGCTATGATCCAGGTCCTGATGCTGGAAGGTATGGAATGAGTAGTATCCTGGTAGTGCTGGTGTGCTCTCTGGAGCCTTGAACTAGGTTTCTGTTACTGCACATATATCAATATTCTCCATACTGAGATGTGCCTTCAGTGTGTGCATCTGGAGGCTGAGACTTCTGGCAATGAGTAGCATTTAGCTAACCTTGTGGTTATTTGTGTTGGTTATGGGGTTTGGTTTGTCCTGAGTGACTGGTGTTCCACACCTGAAGTCAACGCCTCATTGGTCCCATCTGGCCATAAGTTAATTACCCTACATATCCACATTCTGGACCCACCCACCATTAAGGAAACCATGTTAAAAATGTCTCCAAAGCCAACTTCATGCTTCTTAAGACAGAAATGCTGAACTTCAGGAGACCCATGCAGATAGACAATACTGTTACGACTACTGAATCCTTCACAATTGCACTTTATAAGCACTTACATGAGTGTATGCATCATGCTATCCCAAACAGAACCAAGATGCTATTCTCCAAGAAAAGGAAGCCAATCTGGTGGTCCCCTGCCATAAACAAACTGCACAACAGAAGGAAGAAACTGTTGCAAAAGAGGGTAAAATCCCATGAGTGGAGGAGCTCCCTGGTCAGCCTCAGGAAGAAGCTGCGATCCTTGATAAAATCCTCCAAAGCTAGTTATGAAAACAAAGTCGACACTGATTCTAAAGACAACCACAAAGCATTCTATAGCTATGTCAAGAATCTCAATGGCAACACTCAGATCTGCTCTGAGTTATAGCACAATGGCACTAAATATACAGACCCAACTGATATTGCCAACATCCTGGCAGATAGGATCAGTGCTAATTTTACCCCCCTCTCACCCATGAAATAGCACATCTCTATACCGGAAGAATGCAAACTTGCTGTCATCATGGCTGCACAGGTAAAAAACACTCTCCAAAGCCAGGAACACAGCATCCATGGGACCAGATTACATCTCAGGCTGCGTTCTACATGAACTACAGAACAAACTGGCGCCACACCTACATACCATGTTCAATCATAGCCTCACCTCAGGCTTTGTGCCTGCTGAATGGCGCACAGTGACGTTTATCCCACTACACAAGGGGGGAGCCACCACGGACCACAGGAACTAGTGCCCCATTAGCCTGATGAGCCTGGTCTGCAAGGCCATGGAACATATCATCATGGAACTTATAAACAAAGACAGTGGTAATCTCCAAACTCTGGACCACAACCATTTTGGGTTTGTAAAAGGCAGATCATGTCTCCTAAACCTGACAGACTTCTTTGAAGTAGTCAACAAAGCCGTAGACAAGGGTAAAGTGGTTTACACAGCCTATCTAGATCTTGCCATGGCTTTTGACACCATCCCCCACTCTGGAATTATGGATAAACCCACTAAACTAGGTATAAATCCCTATGTCACAAGATGGGTTGCCAACTGGCTCACTGACACAACCCACACTGTGAAAGTAGCAGACTCCAAGTCCAACTTCGGAACAGTGACAAGTGGAGTACCACAGGGTTCAGTCCTGGGTCCTGTCCTGTTTGGTATCTACTTCCCTGAAGTACAGGTTAACATGGAAGGTCTCTAGCTAATGAAGTTCCCAGATGACTGCAAACTAGGAGCCATAATCGAGACTACTAATGATGTGGACATCCTACAAAAGGGCCTCACTGAGATAGATGCCTGGTGTCAAAGCCATGGCCTCAGGCTCAATGCCAAAAAGTGCAGTCATCCCCTTTGATAAAAACACTGTACCCATGAACTACAGCATAGGTGGTAGTATACTTAACACCAAAAGTGTGATAAGATACCTTGGGACACAGGTGGACAGTAGACTCTACTTTGATAATCACATCGCCACAGTAGTCAGGAAATCCTTCTACGTGGCACACCTCATCACAAAAGGTGTCTCATGCAGAATAAAAGAGGTCATTGTTCCCCTCTACTCATCACTCATTAGATCCATTATAGCGTACAATGCCCCTTTTGCTATGTACCTCACAAGACATCTACAACAACTGGAAAGCCTGCAGAAATACCTCACAAAGAGGATTAGCAGCCTAAAGTACATGCCATACACAGACGTCTCAAAACACTACAGCTTTACTCTGTCGCATATTGCCTACTCAGAGGTGATCTCTGCCTAACATACAAAGCTATGTCAAACACAGAGCTGTTGGACATGCTCCATTTAAAGAAATCTCAATCCCTCCGAGCATCAGCCCCAAAACCCAGACTGAAATACAAAAGGAGGGGGTGTATCCATTTTCATAAAGGATACCCACACCTCCAGGTTAGTGGCACAGCACGAGGCCTTGGAGACCATGCAAGTGCAACTAACATTGGGCAAAGCTGCTTATCAGATTGTAGTCTGCTACAGATCACATACCTTGTCACAGGACCCTCACTCAGTATTCCTGAGAACACTGGGAAATATAAAGATCCTCCCAAACACCATGATATGAGGAGATTTCAACTACCCAAACATTGACTGAGAGAATTACACGAGTACAAAGTCCTTTGCCCAATGCTTCCTAGAGTTTATAAACTCAAACGGCCTGGGACAGCTGGTCACCACACCCACTAGAGGTGACAACATACTGGACCTGATCATCACCAACATGGGGGAATCAGTGTTACACACCAGAGGTAAACCCCTCGCTGGTAATATCAGATCATGAAGTAATCACACTGACATCCACGTCCACCCCCCCCCCAGTCAACAAAACCACTGTGAAACCTTTTCAAAAGCAAACTTCATACTTTTCAAGACCGAAGTGGAAAGTTTCATAGCCCCCTTGCTACAGGATAATGCTATCCAATCTGCAGAAACCTTTACAAGTGCATTCTAAGAGCATCTACAGGGATGCATAGATCGAGCCATCCCAATAAAAACCAAGACTCACTCCTCCAAAAAGAAGAAACCAGTCTGGTGGTCCTTGCCCATAAATAAGCTATACAACAGAAGGAGGGAACTAACACATGATAGAGCAAAATTCCAAAAAGGAAAGACATAACTGATCATTATTAGCAAGAAACTACGATCACTCATAAAATAATCCAAGTCCAGTTTCTAAAGAAAAATTGCCAAGGAATCTAAAGATAACCACAAAGCCTTCTTTAGCTATATCAAACATTTAGGTGGCAACTGTCAGATATGCTTTCAGCTACTGCAAAATGGCAAAAAATGCACTGAACCAACTGACATTGCCAACATCCTGGTGGACAAGTTCAGTGCAAACTTCACCCCCCTCACCCCCAAAAGGGCCCGTGTCCATCCCAGAAGAATGCAGAGCCCCAGACTTCATGGACATGCAGGTAAAAACAGCCCTCTCCAAAGCTAAGAACACAGCATCAGTAGGACTAGATGGTGTTGCAGGCTGCATCTTAGACAAGCTCCAAAAAGAACTAAACCCTCACCTATATTCACTGTTCAGACTCAATCTTACCACAGGCTATGTACCCAAAGAATGGCATGCAGCAACCGTCATCCCACTCCACAAAGGTGGTGCCACAACAGAACCTGGGAACTATCGCCCTATAAGCCTGACCAGCCTGGTCTGCAAAGCTATGGAGCGAATTATCATGGAACTCATAAACAGAGACATTGGGAACCTCCAGATACTGGACCCTACCCAATTTGGCTTTGTTAAAGGCAGATCCTGCCTCCTAAACCTAGTTGGCTTCTTTGAAACAGTTACAAAGGCCATAGATGAAGGAAAGGTAGTCCACACAGCCTACCTGGACCTCACTAAGGCCTTTGACACCATTCCCCACTCTGGCATCATAGACAAGCTTACCAGCTTGAACATTAACCCCTATGTCATGAGATGGGTGGCCAACTGGCTCACTGATAGAACACACATGGTCAGAGTTGCAGGTGCCATGTCTGACTCTAAACCAGTCACAAGTGGCATCCCACAGGTCTCGGTCCTGGGACCCCTCCTGTTCAGTATATGCTTCTCTGAGGTACAGGCAAGCATGGGAGGACTATGGCTGACCAAGATCCAAGATGACTGTAAACTGGGGGCCTTAATCGACTCTCTGGCTGACATAGACATCCTCCAGAAGGGTCTTACAGAGACAGATACCTGGTGTCAAAACCATGGCCTCAAGCTGAATGGCAAAAATTGCAAAGTCATCTCCTTTGGAAAAAACAAAGTGGCCACAAAATACCACATAGGTGGTAATCCACTAGGTAGAGAAAATGTAATTAGGGACTTGGCAACCCAGGCAGATAGTAACCTCTCCTTTGATAATCACATTGGCAAAGTGGTTAGTTATTCCTTCTATGTAGCCCACCTAATCACAAAAGGGTTCACCTCTAGATCAAGAGAGGTCATTGTGTCCCTCTACTCATCACTCATTAGGCCCATAATAGAGTACAATGCCCCATTTGGTATGCACCTTAATTGGCACATGCAACAGCTGGTAAGACCACAGAAGTACTTCACCAAGAGGATCATGGGCCTCAAAGAGATGCCCTATGCAGCTCGACTAGAGAAACTCCAGCTCTACTTGGTTGCTTACTGCCTGCTCAGAGGTGATCTATGCCTGACGTATAAGGCCATGTCCTACCCAGAATTAATGGACATGCTCCACCTTAAGAAAAACAAATCTCTTAGAGCCACACGCTCCAGTGAATTAAACCTCAGCAAAGCAATAAACAGGACGTACTGGAGAGATAGATTCCTGTCCCAGAGATGTCCCTCACTCTGGAATAGAATCCCAGTTGATGTTAGGCAGAGCCCCTTGCAGACTCTCTTCAAGAGGAATCTTGATGAGTGGATGGGAAATTGTAAATTTACCCCTGGGATCACTTCCGTGGCCCTGCTAGACAGAGGCCCAGGAAACTAATTTAAAAGGGAGGCGAAAGCCAACACATTCTGGCTAGGCTTATAAATGCCCTTGGGCAGATAGCCTAGTACCTACCTATGAACCTATGAACCTACACACTCTAGGGACCTAAACCTTGTCACCACAATAAACAGAACATGCCGAAGGGATAGATTCCTGTCCCACAGACTTCACATACTCCAGAAGAAACTACCTATCTATATCAAACAAAGTTCCTCATTAGCACTCTTCAAGGAAAATCTTGATTACTGGATGGGAAATAGGAAATTCACCCTGGGGATCACTTCTGTGTCTCTGCATGACAGTGGCACAGAAAAATAAATTTCTTGGGTGGCAAAAGCCAGGGTACCTTTTTGGCTGGCCTTTTATAGGCCCCAGGGCTGATAGACTAGTACCTACCTATGAACCTCTGAACCTTTGAGCCTTGCCCAAAAAAGGAAATATGGGGACAGCATGAGCCTTGGCCAGTATTCAGAAGCATGGGGGTGACAGGTGCAAACCATCTGTAGTGAAGCAACAAGGCTTGTCTATCATGTCATCATAGGCAGACAGAGACTGGATCCCCTTTGAATGACACCAGAAGCTCAGCCAATTGTTGAAGTTTATCATCTTTCTGTTATATTGCAGTATCATGTAGGTGAAGGTAAGATGCTACTCAAGGTTTGACCCTGTGTGTGCCAGCATGTGGTGCATCTACCCATATATGATATGGTCATGGCCTTTGCGTACAATACACTCAAAATACACCTAGTATGATAAGCCTGCTGAGGTTAGCAAATGTGAAAAGAACCTTTGTGCAAACTGTCAGCAAGTAATGTCTGTATTGCACCCTGTAACTCCATATTGCTTGCTGAAGTGTAAAGACGTACTTAGTTTGGATTAAGAACACCGCACTTGCCAACTGTGTGTGAGTGTGTGTGTCTCCCTGGGAAAGAGCTCCCTTTTTGGAGACTACTCACACACCTTAAAAGTGGTATACTCATCTTTGTCAAGTCTGATGATGTCACCATCCTACAAATATACCTGTGGAAAAATGAAATCTCAGTAATGTGTATAGTGTGTCGTGTAAATGTGTACTCCTGTAGTATTGTAACGTAGTTAAGTAGGGGTTTAAATCCAGCACTTGCTAAGTGTGCGCCTCCCTGGGGAGGAGCAACCTTTTTGGAGACTACTCAAACACCTTAAAAGTGGTATACTCATCTTTGTCAAGTCCAATGATGTCACCATCCTACAAATATACCTATGGAAAGGAAAAATCTCAGTAATGTGTATAGTGTGTTGTGTAAATGTGTACTGCTATAATATCCTAATATAGGAAGGTAGGGGTTTGAATCCTGCGCTTGTCAACTCTGTGTGTGTTTCTCCCTGGGGAGAAGTTAACTTTTTGGAGACTACTCAAACAACTTAGAAGTGGTATACTCATCTTTGTCAAGTTCAATGATGTCACCATCCTACAAATATACCTGTGGAATAATGAAACCCTGGTAATGTGTATAGTGTGTCGTGTAAATGTGTACTGCTATAGTATCATAATGTAGTTTGATAGGGGTTTGAATCCAGCACTTGCTAACTGTGTGTGTCTTCCCTGGGAAGGAGTAACCTTTTTGGAGACTACTCAAACACCTTAAAAGTGGTATACTCATCTTTGTCAAGTCCGATGATGTCACCATCCTACAAATATACCTGTGGAAAGTTGAAATCCCAATAATGTGTGTAGCTTGTCATGTAAGTACATCCAACTGTGGTATCGTAATATAGTTAAGTATGGGTTTGAATTTTTCACTTCCCACTGTGTGTGTGTGTCTCCCTGGAGCTGAGCAATGTTTTTGGGGACTACTTAAACACCTTAAAAGTGGTATACTCGTCCTTGTCAAGTCTGATGATGTCACCACCCTACAAATATACCTGTGGAAAAAATGAAAGCCCAGTAATGTGTATAGCATGTCATATAAATGTGTATTGCTGTCGTATCATAATGTAGTTAGATAGGGGTTTGAATCCTACACTAACCAACTGTGTTTGTGTGTGCCCTTCCTGGGAAAAAACAACACTTTTGGAGACTACTCAAACACCTTAAAAGTGGTATACTCATCTTTTTCAAGTCCGATGATGTCACCATCCTACAAATATACCTGTGGAAAGGTGAAGTCACAGTGACGTGTATAGCTCATCATGTAGATGCATGCCGTTATAGTTTCATAATGTAGTTTAATAGAAGTTTGAATCCTGCACTTGCTAACTGTGTGTGTTTCTCCCTGGAAAAAAGCAACCTTTTTGGAGACTACTCAAACACCTTAAAAGTGGTATACTCATCTTTGTCAAGTCTGATAATGTCATCATCCTACAGATATACCTGTGGAAAACTGTCATCCCAGTAATGTGTATAGCATGTCATGTAAATGCATGCTGCTGTAGTATCCCACTGTAGTTAGGTAGGGTTTTGAATCCTGCATTTGCTAACTGTGTATCTCCTTGCGGAAAAGCAGCCTTTTTGTAGACTACTCAAACACCTTAAAAGTGGTATACTCATCTTTGTCAAGTCCGATGATGTCACCATGCTACAAATATACCTGTGGAAAAATGAAATCCCAGTAATGTGTATAGCTTGTTGTGTAAATGCATACTGCTGCATTATCATAATGTAGTTAGGAAAGAGTTTGCATCTTGCACTTGCTGACTGTGTGTCTGTGCTCCAGGTGTGTGACACCATTGGCCAATGTTGAGTGGGTTTTGATTTTTATAGTGTATGACATATCACAATGACAACTGTATGTGCATTACACATGTAAGGTAGCTGTGGGGCAAATCCATATACATACATGTGACCTCAAGTATTTCATAGGTGGGTACTCTGCTTTCTCCATGAACGCATGTGTTATCTTTGCCAGAGCGTGCTGGTGCTTTCCAGACCTTAGGTCACTTCTGTATGCTTGTAACAAGCTTAGCCACTGCAGTGATCCCTGGGCTATGGCTTCCATTTCACATCCACTCATCATGGTTTTATTGAAGAGTGTGAGTGAGGGTTTATGCTTGAGGTATATTTGAAACCTGTTCCAAAACAAGCAAAGTCTGGCAAAGATGACTAATCATTACAGGTGTGCAACAACCTCTGTGGATCTGCATGCACACCCTTTATTGCTTATGTGCTGCACAGAGGGATTTCCAAAACCCTTTGGTAATTTGATTATCAAAGGAGAGATGACTTAACACATGGCTCTATGTATACATTAGTACCTGTTCCACATTTTGGGGGCTACTACCTATGTGGTACTCTTGGGATACTTTGTTTTCTAAAAGTGGCTAACTATGCTTTCTTAGGCTTATAGCTTTACAGCATGAGTTTGACACCAGGTATCTGTGTGTATGATACCCTTTTGGAGGATGTGTGTGTCATCTGGAGAATAAAGTATAGCCGACAGTATGCATTTTCATCAAACATGGGCAGACATATTCCTACTGTGTTTGCTTGTACCTAAGAAAGCTATATGCCAAACAGGAGTGATCCCAGGACTGAGTGCGGGTGAATACCACTTGTTACTGGCATAGAATAGTACTGTGTGTCCTACATCTGTGCGTCAGTTGCCAAGCCATCATCTAACAATTGTTTATGGTCAGTCTGTTGAGGTTATGTCTAATACCAGTATGTGGGATGGGTATGATTTGCTGGTGAGCTATAGCGTGGCTGTGTTGACCTCCCATCCCTCACCTATAGCCTTGTTGACTGGCTTGAAGTCTACTAGGTGTAGGAGCCATGATCTGGCCTTTAGAGAACCTAAGTGGGTAGGGTGCAGTGTTTGCAGGTTCATAATGTTTCTGTTAATGAGTTCCATAATGCTGCGCTCCATAGCATTCCAGATAACATTGGTCTGGCTTATAGGGTGAGAGTTTCCAGGACCTGTTGTAGTTCTACCCTTAATCAATTTATGTTAACATTTGCACTGGGTGTGATGAGAGTGGACAGGTTTAAGAATAAGTATATTAGAGGGTCAGGCCAGGTTTGAAAGTTAGTAGACCATGCCACATAGGCAGGATTAAGTTGGTTTGTACATGTGCTCAGGAGGGATGCAGAGTATATTATGAAATAGATGATAAGGATGAAGCTGCCAGGTAACAGGAAAAGGGGAATGCCTAAGATGAGATTTATGTCTGTGGTGAGAGAGGAAATGCAGGTGGATGGTGTGACAGCACAAGATGCAGAGAGCAGGAAGACATGGAAACAGATGATGTACTGTGGCGACCCCTAATGGGAGCATCCGAAAGGAGAAGAAGAAGTTGTAGCTCAACCCTTGTGCACTGTGAACACCATTACAGTACGTCATTCCACATGTATGTAACCTGTATAGAGGCTCCATCTGGACAGAGCGTTTAGGTGAGTGGTGACTTCATATGTCAGCTTGTGTATGACACAGCCAGGGACACTGTCCAGTACCATTGCCACTATGGTGTGGACCTTGTTAAAGAGATGTTTTAACTAGAGTGTCAGTGAATCATCAGGTATTACTTTCTTCAGGTCTGGAAATGTGGCCCTTGTATAGCGACAGGGTGGTGAAATCCACATTCAAACTGTCTGACAAGGAATTGGTAATGTCAGTCAGATAAGTGTACTTTGTGACCATTTACATTAACTGTGACCCAATCTGAGATTTCCTCTGTAGATTATGAACAACAGTAAAAAAATATTTAGTGTTGTCTTTGGAATCATTGCCATTTTGTATTTTGAAGCTTGCCTTGTATGTTTATTGAGGGATTGAATTTTTCCAATGATACTGACCAGAGAGGTTATCCCTTCTTGGTATGTAACACTTTTTGGTATAACATCACACCTTCTATTATATATTTAGTTTATGGCAGGGGTCCATGAGACTAATGCACTTTTACTGTATAAGTGAGAATTTCTTGTGTTTGTAATAGCACAGTCCGTGCAACCTGTAGGTGAACAGTGTGCATTAATACAGGATTATGCAGCTGGAACAGTGTTAACCTTAGTAATGCAAACCAATGACAGATAGTAACAACAACATCACCCACAGCACAGTTTCAACCCATGTCATACACACACATGCGTACTCAAGTTCCAAAACGTGTTTAGCACAATGCATACCGGCCACCAATAGAAACTATGGAGTGTTATCACTGGCCAATACAGGGCATGTCACCCTGCCCATGTGTCCAATATGCACGTACATGCAGACAGTGCACTTCCACCATGTTCACGAATGTACACCTGCAAACCTGTGCTGCACACACCCCACACTTACTGTCCACTGTATAACACATGCTGACACAACTACACACATCAGCCAAGTGGCACATGTGCAAACAAAACACAATTGGAATAAACACTGGTGGAAATAATACAACATTGCTAATTACAGCTTTAATGCATCATGCCTGCTCAGCTACTCCTTCAAGGATATCATTACACTTTACTGATGACAACATGCTACACATTCAACCATTGCTATACTTTATCAAAGTCATCCTGTGCATCAGCACCATGTTAGCCTGTTCCTGCATCAATGTTACAGATGACAGGAGGTGGCACAGGTTTCATCATATGCACAGGGTGAGTTGTTGGTTTGCCAGAGGCCTACACTGAGCCATACAATCGACATGTGTGTGAGTGTGTGTGTGAGGGCCATGAGTACTGTTATGGGCCAATGTTGATGTAATGTGTGCGGGTATGTGTTTGCCCTAGGTTTCTGGTTTATGTGTGTGTGTCTGCATGCACACGGTTCCACCATGTGGCTGCCATGTACGGGGATTTGTGGGACAGCTACAGACTGTACCTGGCAGGCTTTACAGATCACCATCTCTGGCCATGGATACAGAACCTGTGCCTGGCAGGAGTGCTACAGACAGTATCAGGAACTAATCCAGACTGGGTACCATCCTCAGAGGTTGACATATGTCCACTGCATCCAGGTCCCTGCTGGAACTGATCAGAGCCACGTGCACATGGTCTTCTAGGGCGGTCTATGGACAGCCCCCCCAAAATTGCTGAGGCTGATACTGGCACTACAGGAGCAGCTGTTACTTGCTGGACGTCCACGGCGACTCCAGATGCTGATGTTGCTGGCATACGTCCATGTTGACGTCTCAACCGTCCTGCACTGTCCTAACACATGGACATGACATTGTGGAGGACATCCAATGTCTCACCCCATCTATCAATGACCTCAGTGTAATTACGTATGGCACCTGCTAGGTCACAGATACTGTCATTTACAGAGGTGTTATGAGCCCTCTGTGCCCTTAGTCCCTGTCTGGTGTACCGCTCTATTCATGCCTGTGCCTCCATGACAGCCTGGAACATGCGTGTGGTTGAAAGAGTTGTGGCACATCTGTCAGGGGCATGATGACCAGCAGTGCTCTGACGAGAACCCCTGGGCATCTGCCTATGTCGTACCATTCCAGACATCTGGCTATGGCTGCTGTGTCCTGATACATGTGCCATAGATACCACACTGTTCTGGCCAGTGCCAACTGTACACTGTCCCTCAGCTAAGGGCAATGGTGATGATGAATGTACAGGCAGTATGACTGTGTGCATGGATGGGGTGGAGACTTGTGTACTGTCAATTGGTGGCCCAACAACAAACCCTGGCAAACCTTCCTGTGCCTCAACACACCTATCCTTATGACCACCGTCTGTCTCAGTGACATCAGGTTCCCTGCTGTACTGAACCATCCCCACCTCAGCACCTGTGAGAAGAAAACAGGAAACACACTTTAAAACCTGAACATGATGTCAGACCACATGCACACATGCACATGCGCACGTGCGCATATGCGCATATGCACACATGCACACACACATACACATGCACATGCACACATACACATGCACATACACACATATACACTCCTCCCTAAAGCAGACACACACACACACACACACACACACACACACACACACACACACACACACACACACACACACACAAAACACCAGCAAACTCAGAACATACACAATAGCAGGTGATGGTGGGGTACAGTATCACAAGCAAAACAGTCATATCACACATGTCAGCATGCAGGACATGTGTTGCTCATCAGCATGCAGTGCAAGTG
This sequence comes from Protopterus annectens, assembly GCF_019279795.1. Classification (NCBI taxonomy): domain Eukaryota; kingdom Metazoa; phylum Chordata; order Ceratodontiformes; family Protopteridae; genus Protopterus; species Protopterus annectens. The sequence continues at coordinate 127,899,243 of NC_056731.1, read as the reverse complement.
TAGACAGTCCTTGTTACTAACAGTATACATGGCTTTGATGCATGTGTTTTGTTATTAGGTGATTGGCCTCCCCCTGGAAAGCAATGCATACATGGACACAACATTGCTGTGCAAGTATTCAAAAATCTCTAATGTACTGTGCACCATAACTCACAGGTCTACATACCATGGCTGGATGCGTATCTGTGTGTCAGATAGGTATCTAATGCTGATTACAGCCTCTGTGTCTATAGCAAATAATTTTGGACACAGTTTTAGCACATGCATGATGATTATTCACACAACATCATCAGTGGTGCATGTATAATTGATGGAATACCATTTGTCCACATACCCAATGCACAGTAGTTATGGTGAGTGTAGATCATATTGTGGACATGCCAGTGTCATCCATGACATGGCATGCTAAAACACAACTGCATATTTAAACATCACACATACCCAATGTGTGTCATATGACCTAGCCACTCAATAGCATCACAATACATATATGTGTCAGTTGTGCAAAGGGTGATTGGTATGCATATTGTTTAGAGGTGCATATGTTTGCACACACACAACACTGAGGTGTATAGCAATAAAAGCTATGTGTAGTACTGTGGTTACAATAACTGGATGGGGTATAGTACCACAGGCTATCATCATGAAGCATCATGTGGTCACTCAAGGCTACAAATATTTCCCAAACCAGCACTAATCATGCTGTACTGGAACTGAACTACCCTGGCTACATTCACCATTTCACAACCAGTTGTTACATGGGTTTGTAAGGAGGCCAATAAGGAGCATTCCCTGACATGAATGTGTTGTGTGTTGCAGAGTGTTTAAATGCCCCATGATAGGTCTCTACCTCTCAGGTATATTATGTGTAATGTGTGGATGAGATTTTGGATACTGGAGTGTGTCTTTACAGAGGGTTGTTAATCCTTTATGTGTAACATGTTAAAATGCTCTGTGTATGACATAGTTGTGTATGTTATGTGCATGTTGAGTATCAATTTTGCCTTTCCAATGGTCACTACAGTGTAGCCACATTTGTGTGAGATGATCTGGGTATTGCATGTGTTTGAGGCAGCTAATCACATTAGTGAGATGTGCGTGGTCTTACACCAAACATGCACAGCATGCATTATGGGTAGGTGTGTTACATGTGTACATGGCCTACACCTTAATTATAACATGCACTTTTTATTTACAATAATAAATGTAGAACACACTCACCAGCATCTGTCCGCTGCCTTGATGTCACCCCAGAGGGACCTACATAGAGATGAGACAGTTTGTCAGTGGCCACAACTGTGGCATTGCTACTGTGTGTTTGCAGTTTTATAGTAGAACAACAGTTTACATTCACAAGCCTTCAGATTATGTTCCAAATTATCAGTATTGCACAACAACAACAGGCGCCACATCTTCTAACTACACACTCCACATCTCACATATGCATGATCTACCAATACAGATAACAGTAGTTTACATATATGCCATGTTACCTGCATGCTCCATGTGTGCTTGCTCAGTGACTCCAGCCTCCATCATGGTGTATGTCTGCTGCTGTTGTTGTTGGGCAGGTGCCACGAGGCTCAGGAGCAGCTCCACCACTCTGGTGAGGGGGGGATGGATATTAACACCACCTACTTTTGCAAGCTTTTGTCTCCGCACATCAGAAGCACGCTGACGGACATGTCTGAGTAGATCACTGCAGTGGTGGCGTACCTGCTCATATGTCCGGTTATGCAGACCTACCCAATTTACCCTCTGGACAACATCTTGCCACATTGCAGTACACTCCTGCTGGTTCTGGTTGGTCCATGAGGACATTAGACTGTATTGCTGCATCATACAGGTAGTAATGATCTCATCTTCAGCACAACTATAGCTGGGATTTCTGTGATGTGCCATGATCCCTGGAAGACATAAAGAAAAAATATGTCTGAGCAAGTCATATGGCACATTTAACATTATACAGTACAGAGATCACTGAACTGCCATATATAGCAACCTATTAGCTAACTGAGAGTGAAACACTTTAACTACCACTTATCACTGCTCACCCCACAACTGATTGAAAGTGCCTGGCTCACTCTATATAATGAACCATGTTCTGCACAGCAACAAAATAAAATCACTGTATAAGACTATACAAGAGTACCTGGCACACTGTATGCAATGCAATGCACCACCTAGCCACAGCAGATATACATCAAGCTGATTTGTAAAGAAATATGTCATCCATCACAATGAGTGTAAGGTCCAGTAAATGTATTACTATTATACCACACAACTTGTTAATGGTAAACCAGTGGCCAAAATATGTGCACAATTGGGAATATAGGTCGCATACTGCTGTAGTCCACTATAAATGTTGCTAGATAAGCAGTAATATGTTTTACCACACATATGACAGAGGACATGTTACAGACATACCCACACACACATCAGACATAATTACAGGACACAAAGGTATGGCAACCCAGATAAGCTTTACATGTGTACTATACAGTACTGTGTGTCAGTACTTACAAAACCTTAATCTTGAGGAATGTAATATGTGATGAATACAGGGACCACACAAAACAGTGGATGCAAGCAATGTGGACATACACCATACTTTGCTGTACAGGCCCAGAGCTTCAAGTAGTGCTACAGTACACACAGGATTTGGATTCAACATCAGTGCCAATCAATAATCATAGATGTAGTGCTTTAGCCTCCAATGACACTCCCCAGTTAAAACCAAGGGACTTAATCACACTGTATGCCATAGCACGTTTTCTGCCTAGCAACAGAATACACAGCTTTTGCTGGGATCAAAGCAAGGGCCCATAATACCATGACATAAACAGTTTCCCAATAAGCTATCCCACAAATACATATCTTTGACGTATTCACAAACACATTGACCATCACAGTCAGTCAACAGTACAGAGAATCTATTGCAACAGGTAGATGCAGGTGTGTATGAGTATATATGACTCTCTCTCTATATATATATGTACATATACATATATATGTAGGCACATATACATTTCACCTTTCATAGTGGGAATATCAATTATAAAAAGGATGTGAGGTGTACAGTAATGTAATAATATCGCACAGTCTTGTGATAAATGCATTGAAAGTGTTCACAGCCCAGGTAGCTATAGCAGGCCTCACTGGCTTCAACATTGCAAACTGAACAAACCACCCACACTGTTTAACCACCACATGTCATATACCAGCACTGTATGCTGTCTTGTTTGTCACACACTAAAACCTACATACAAATATGCGCATACTAACCTTCACCAACATACATATCTCCACCCTTCACAAACAGTTGCAATATGTCCCCTGCTCTATGCACATATACAGATGTGAATATATATGACATATATGTTTCTCTGTATGTGTGTGGTATACACACACAAGGTCCACACTGTTGTAAGTCCCCGGACCTCACAGCTGAACATTTGGGCCTTGCTGCAACACAAACAGGTGTCACATGTGAAGACACACTAACATTAGAGGGAGTATATATGGCTACAAATGCTAGATAAGCATACTAGACTGCTACAGCAGTTGCCAATGCTAAGCTACACTTTAATATGACTATCATGCATGTGTTGCTCTGTCACACCCATGTTTATATAATGGCAGCACTAATCCCCCAACAGCCATTGGCCACACTACAGTACAGAACACAGATAACATGGATCAGATTTTTGACATTTAATGCTGAACTACACATTTCACAGATATGTCCCACTGCCCACAGGTACACACTGTATTGTCCATAGCAGTGGTTAAGCAGGGCATCTGTGCATAGATAAATACTGCTGCCACATATGAATGGTTCACATTATGCAGACTACTCTTCAAAAACATCAACTACATGACAGTAAATACATATGTGTCACATACTTTTCCTTTGTATTATTTGATATTATTTCTTTTTCTTTTTCCTTTTCTCTGTCTCTCTCTCTCTCTGTCTGTCTCTCTGTCAGTCCCTGCAATAGAGTGATTGAGTTTGTTGGCAGCGATTGCAGCCTGCTTTTGTAGGTATTTGCACATGAACATGTGATGGCCTCTGCACCAATTAGTGGCCTCCATTTGCTAATTGTATGCAGCCTGCTGTGTAGTAATTGCAGTAATCAATGTCATAGCAACTCAGTACTATAAATTGCTAACTTAGGTAGACGTGGCCATTTCAGCTTTCCAAGATGGAGATCATCCTTGTTTGCTGTGGACATCATTGTTTAAGACAGATGGTTGGTATAGTTCTTATATCAGAAGCCAGGGGTGTAGCCCGTGATTTACATTTTGTACTCAGACCTAAATGTTGCTGCTTCCAGTACACACTTGTCAGTGTAGAAATGTACTCACCCCTCAAAATGCTAACCCAAGATACATGGGAGGATGTACTTTCTTTTCAAATTTTACAATTAACTGCCATACAAAGCTAGTTATTGAGATGTATTCCTTTGGCACAAGAATTGTTTGTGAACTGCTATACTGTGAATATTCATTTACTCAGTTCTAAACAGTTTGTGCTTTTTTAGTGTTGACATTAGCACAAGCTGCTCAAGAAAACTGGACACATTTCAGTACTGTGAGTATGCTTACCTACATCCTTGGTAGACCTTGCACACACAGGTATATTCTACATTTGGGTAGGGATGCAGAAGTACAGAGAGTGTACGTATTATTGTGTGAATTTTATCTTGCTGGACTTACAGGGTTGCTGTGTACATGTTAGTTTATCAAGGCAAGTAGTCTGCGTAACTCCCAACTGTGGACCTATCCACATGGTAGCCAGAGATTAGCCTGTTATTCTTTGTCTGTGCACCACACAGGTCTTTTCAGCACTAGAGCAATGGCATTGTTACATTTGGTTGCTACCAGTACATGGCTACATCCTTTTGTATTTCAGTGTTTTATTCCTACATAAGGGTATGCTTCCGGAACTCCTTCCAAAGCTATTTGCACAGTGTGTAACAGCAGAAAGGCTGCTATGCCTCTGTGTTTCTGCCTCTGTCAGACCTCTCAAACACTCAGGTACATATTTGAACAGACTCAGGGAAAAGTAGAGAAAAAGTCAGGGACACCTTTAAAATATTAGTGCAATTAAGTTGAGACTGAGAGAACCAGAGCATATGGATTAATACTCATTTTCTGAAGTAAAAGAAGTGTCTAACTCTTAATTATTGTCATTACTCATTACATGTAATTCACTCCCTTTCTGGCCAAAGTCAGTAGTTTTCAGAGGGATTCAGAGGGACAGAGCTAAATTTTGTTTCAAAATCAGGGACATCCCTGAAAATTAGGGACAGTTGGGAGGTATGGCCTCTGCCCTAAACAGATATGGCAGTGTTTGTCCTGCTGTGATACTGTGTCGGGATTGTAAAGTGATGGTGTAACATTATTTCCTGCTAGAATGGCTGCTTCTCTTAACACAATCATGTAATGTAATCCCACAACAACTGTTGGTAAAGATCCACAGAACAAGTTGTGTGGTATGGCATTCCTATTTTTCCTTTACATTCACTCATTCTGATGCATGATATATTTATTTCAGCACCAACTTGTTGTATATCTATCATGGCTTAGTGGTACTTCATGTCGTGTAGTGTATACAAGGTCCCGGGTTTGAGAGTGACAGAGGTGTTTTATTTTACTGCTGAGCAGAACAAGGGCCCTCACATACGGAGTGACTAAGGCAGTTGTAAGTGGATTTGTGTGGGTTTGCGCAATGCCTAGCAATGCTTAGCTAAGCGCAAACAAGCACACACTCGCGCAAACCCACTAACTACTGCTTAATAGTGCTTACTCCCGCTAACCCCCATGCTCATTTTTTTGAAAGAAAAGAAAATGGGGAGATAGGAAAGTGGTGAAAAAGGGGCACAAAGAGGGAAAGACAGTAGGAAAAATAGCTCAGGATGTGCAGGATGGGTGTATGGAAGGTTCAGAGCTGCCCATTTCTTTAACAGCAACAGCTGTGCATATGGAATAAATTTGGAGGTAAATATGAAACCCTCAACCCCTGACAGAGGGGTAAGGACAACAATGTATGTTGTAATGCCAATTAAATTACATTTTATGTGTCCAGGGGACATGTGTGCAAAATGGGCAGCTATGTATGGGGCGTAATTTTTTTTTGGGGAGCAGATTGCCCTTTTTTTCAGGTGAGAGTGGAATGTGGGGTAGGGGAAATAGGTATATTTGGGGAGGTAGTTTGGGGAGGTAAACAGACAAGACAAACAAGATGCATAAAGGGGTGGAATATGACACATGTGGTGGGTGAACCCCATTGACGGGGAGGGATGTTTGGAAATCGCAAGCCCATGAGCCCACAGATGGCAACAGTGGAACTGAGATCCCCACCCATGTGTAGTCACCACTGCACCTTCACAGCCCAGAGGGTGGCTGTGCTGGGGGCTGTGTAGGAGGGGCAGGCTGACCAGGCAGTTGCGCCACTCATGCCTTAAGCTGGCATAGAGGTTCTGCTACAGAATGCTCGATCTCTCTACTCACCACAGCCCGGACCGTTCGAAGGGTGATAGGTGGCCCTCCACCACCCACGCTTGCACGGGGGGGGCTGAGCTCCATCCCCTATAGCGTTTCCACCCAAAGGTGGCACAGGGCCAAAGGAGGAGGAGGTCCCAGGCTGGGCACCGGACCTGCTGGTGCCAGGTGCCATGGCCAGCTGAAGTGGGACAGGTGGGTCCGCTGGGACCAGCCTTCCCATACAAACTATGTTTTGCAGAATTTAATAAAGATATGGGTTAGTAACTGTCAACAGCATTCCCAGTTAGTTATAACAGCATGCAGAAGTATTCCCATTAAGCCAACACACCAGAGTTTCAACAGTTGAAAAGCAAGCATAACACATGCATATAAAGAACAATAGTGGACATTACAAAAGCAAGCAGGTTTAATTGATGGCAACAGGCCACCAATATTGTGGTATTTGAACAGGGCACATGCATAGGAATGAATGCAAATATTTATAAACCAATAGGACACATGTCCCACAAATGTTTTGAGATTAGACATACCCATTGAGGTGTGGAATTGCATTTTTTATGCACATACAGTAGGGTGGAAAAGATAGCTCAATTAACTTATATATCCTTCTAGTTTACACTACATTCCTATTAACTGCAGTTATATGTCCCTTACATGTATTATTACACTACTCAATGTCCTTCTATTGTGCAATTGGATTTTGCTAGATCATTATATACATGAGCTGTATCTGACATACAAACTGTCCAGGATGCAGATGTTACTGCTACATATTTTGGGAGTTGCTCACACACACTACTGCTGAGATGGTACACTGACAGCTCTACTTTCATATAGTTATCTAGATATGTTCAGGTGAAATTATCATTCATATATTGACAGCTCCCTACATTTCTGGCAGCACACTGTCATTTCTGGGGAACACAATATCAAGCTACTCATGTGCCAGATTAACCTGTACATGCTGGGCATGAACCAACAGTTAAGGGCTGTAAATATGCATAAAAGCGACTGGCACTCCCTTCATCCACTTTATATGGGCCTACCCAAGTGTGGGTTAACTAACACTCCTTAATACAACAGTACTATTTCTAAAATGCAACAGTACAACAACATATCAAAGAAAATCACACAGACACACTCCATGAATTATACATTTATTAAAGATTTATTACACCTTTTTTTTTGAAGGCTCTCTCATTTATTTTATATAACAGTGCATGCAGAATAATTACTAACCTGCCTCGTGATGCAGCCTTTGCAGCCTATATTCATGGGCTTGCTGATTCATAGCCCGGACAACTGCAGCTGTGAAGTAAATGCAGTGATAATGAGACATACCTATCCATAGTATAGACAAGAATAGCAATTCTTAAATACTTAATACAATGGCTACTTACTCAGTACTGGGGCATTTGCCATCCCTCTGGCCTCCTGGATCCACTGGTCCAGTTGATCCTCCTTACGTCGCTTCAGGTAAGAGTAATGGTGCCTGACCTGCTCACCAGTCCGAGGAATGCCAGTGGCACTGGTGAAATCACGAGCTAGACAGTTCCAGGCCTCCGTTTTGTATTGGGTGCCCTGGTACTGGCCCTGCAGGAGTCTTTCCTCATGATTGTGGACAAGGAGCCAAACCATTACTTTGGTCTCCTCAATGCCCCAACGTTGCGCTTGAAATCGAGTGCCTTCTCCAACTCCAGCCATGCTGACTGCAGAAGGGAGCTACAACCAGTTATGGCAAATATTCCTGCCTGTGGAGCTTAAATATGCCTCATTTCCCACACTTATTTATGATTGGCCAGTTTTGAAAAAACTCAGCTCTAGGCACATCTGCTTAGCTGATGTTAGCAATGTTTAATATTCCTTTGATAGATATGTGTCTGTTGAAAGTGCATGGTTATGAAATGCTGTCATGGCTTAGTGGTTATGTACTGTGACTATAGTGCACAGTATCCCGAGTTCGAGCCCTGTCACTATTTTTTATTTTCCTACTGGCCAGACCTGAATGGTTAAGGTACAGTAAAGGAGGTGTGGCTGTGTTTAGCCGACTTTGCTCAACTTTGCCCGGCTTTGCTCAGCGTAGCACGCCATTGCCTGACATTGCTCGATGTTGCTTGATGTTGTCCGACGTTGCGCTGGTTAGCGCGGTGTGCAGCTACGTGCAAACATGTTCTATTTGCGCTAGTTTGCACGATGCGCAGCTCCACGCAAAGACATTGCGCTAGTTAACGCAGTGCTCAGCTACAAGCAATTAAATATAAATATGCTCAATACTGGTAAAATATGCTTAGCAGTGCTTTACATTGCTTAAAATAAGTTACTCATGCATCAGTATGCATAACCATTTCACCTTCCTATATATATATATATATATATATATAAATATATATATATATATATATATATATATATATATATATATATATATATATATATTTATATATATTGATACAGAAATAAAATTTGTTCACTACTACATATAACATTTCAATGCTTTTTACAAAACTTTAAATAATACATGTCAGGAATAATTTTTGTATACAGATTTCCAATAGAAAATAAAAAGTGCAGTGGTGGGACTCGAACCGGGAATGCCTCCTGTTCGTGCGCAGGCTCTAACATCTAAGCTATCACTATTTTGCTTAATTGGCATATATTTTTCTTATTATCCTCTTCGGTGTCTAAACTGCTAACTGTAGCTAAGCAATGGGCAAACCCGCGCAAACACGTGCAAATACGGGCAGCTCTATCGGAAATGAAAAAAAAAACATTTCTTTTACTTTTTATATTTGTACGAGGTTTACTATATGGGGGAGTTTAGTGTTAGAATGTACACATGTGAGCGGACTCGCTCATGTAACTAGACATTTCCCAAGTTTCAAACTTGCTGGGGCGTGGATTTTTGGACTGATCGGCAGTCCGACACGCCCCCCTACACTCATCCACGCTCCGTGTTAGTTTTAGAGTTGAGGCAGCGAGCCCTCATTAATATGCATGGCGCGCTGCCGTCTTACTCTTAGACTGGCTCTTCCGTGTAAGACTAATTTAGTCTTACATGGAAGATTATTGTATCCTGGGGACAGACGTTTAAGCTGTAATATGTTTATATTCGTAAGAACAGGAGCAGCATAGAGTAGACTGGATAACTGTCTGTGTGGCGCATGTACAGGCAGCCCATTATTGAAATATTGTTCTGGCAAGTCCCACTGCACAACTGACCATCATAGGTAGATATACAAACTGTGTGCCTGTTGACAGCAGGCATGAGCATGAAATATTCCTATGAACAGTGTTGCTATAGGTGGGGTGACATAAGTAGAAGGGATACACAGTCCCTGCAAAGACTAGTATGTCAAGAGGGTACAGCACCATTTCATATCTACAGGTCCAATGGACATTTCATATGTTCATGAACATGTATACAGAATACCACTGTTATCGCAGTTATGCCTAACAGGTGTAGGAGAGCACCATGCTACAGAGGAGGCCTGCCACAAGTGAGTGCAACACCTTGTACTTCACCGACAAAGGTTTTAATTTTGTAGCCATTCTTCCTACCCAGTACTGGCTGAGAGCAGGCCACTAGCCACATAGAGAAAGATACAGGAGAATAGGTATAACATAAATTTATGCTCCTACATAAAATATAGTGATGTTCCCCAACTGTGGCATGGCAGCTATGTTACACATATGGAATACAGTTTCAGTAACTGGGCTTTTGTGTAAACTGCTTGTCATGTTTTAGTAGTTGTTCTCTACATTCAGTACAGTAAACATTTTCACACCAGTTGTAGTCATCAGTCCCCTATACTGAGACTTGCATGTAAAAGACTATACATAGGATGATACAGCATAAATAGCACCTTGGAGCATGTTGGTCTGTTAGGAATTTGAGGAGCTCTACTGTTACTTCATTAGTAGGCTGCCATCTGTGATAATGCATGTATTAAAATGCATAGAGGGAATGCATATAGATAACTGTGTGCATCTCTGTTTTTATAGACCTACATGTGCCATAGTTGAATACAGCCAAGATGGATACCGCTACATAGACTGTACTTTGGTTTGTGTGTGTATGAATATGAGTGCATCCATGTGTGTGTGTGTGTGTGTGTGTGTGTGTGTGTGTGTGTGTGTGTGTGTGTGTGTGTGTGTGTGTGTCTGTGTGTGTGTGTGTGTGTGTGTGTGTGTGTGTGTGTGTGTGTGTGTGTGTGTGTGTGTGTGTGTGTGTGTGTGTGTACATAACGGATAGTCTATCCTGTTCTGTGATATTTCAGTATAGTCATCTGTAGAGTACATTTGCCACTGAAGATTTTGCAAACAGTGGGATGTGATATTCAGCAGTTTACCTCGTATCATGAGCTGCATCAATGCTAGACAATGGCAGGGTTCCTTGGTGTACAGTAGGGACATCTCATTCTATCTAACATAATATGGGACCCGATGCAGCAGGCTTTAGTGCCATTATTATGTGGGTGCTTATACAAGCAGAAGGTCCCAACATACAATCACCCACTCTCAGATGTCTCTCAATTTCCATACCACACCATGCCACTCTGCATATGTGGATCACCATCAGGCTCTCTCTCTGATGGCACAGGAGATAACAATTAGCAGAGCAGAGCCAAGCCACACTTTCCACTGAATGGTAATGAAGAGGTGTGTCCACTCCTGGAGGAGAATATGTATATGCTGCACAAAGTTTACATTTTCACAGTATTATGTACATATGCTAGTTAGTATTTGCTCTTATAAAAGCACTGAACTGTATAGATGTAGGTCCTTGCATTTTTCATGAGTCACATATTTAGGGATCCAGTATCAGAAGTGTGGGTGGTACTTATGCTGTAGTCATATATTTGCAATCATGCTTATAGTTTATTGCTTTCATGCTGCAGTATTCAGTCCCTATTGCCAAAATGCATGGGTGATATTGGCTGCCATTCAGCACAGTCTATGTCTTCGTATGGACTCTGTTGACTGCCTCAGTGCATTGTCCATGACTTAGTGCACTGTATATGTCATTCCTTTCACTGTAACCTTGTAGTCTACTGTTTTTTATGTAGTACTCTGGAGAACAATTCATAGATGTGTAATGCACCACTATAGTGCAGTATTGTTTTGTCTGTGAATTGCATAGCAACTTTATGGATCACTATTGTTAATTTAAATTGCTTACTTATACAGCGGAATTCCATTTTTATGAATAGGGGTGCATGTCTATAGGAAATTAATTAATTAATTCCAAACATTTTTAAGTACTCACTGAGGAATCCTCATATGTAGTCTTGCATTCATTGATAAACAAAAGATTGCATGATGATATGTACCCAGAATCCTAAAATGATGTCTTGTTTTTATTGTCAATTGTATTTAAAGGTGCTGTATTAAGTATTGGGGTTTTATGCATTTATTTTATGTTAGAAAAACTGCATGCAGCCTATCATTGTCCTTCAGAAGATTAAAGAGTGAATTGGGCAGAGAGATGATTTCTCATAAGTTTTGCTGATTCCCTAGGACTGGAATAAATATATAATTTATGAAATCTTGTGTCAGTGCAACTATCATGTGGTCATTCAGAATGAGAAACATGTTATCTGTTGCTTCCTAAAGTATGCAAACATTTGGTGGGTAGTGTTAGGGCTGTGGGTAGACCAGTAGATAGATTTGAAAATGTAGACAAGACAGCAAGTTACCTCAAACACTTTCTGTGAGCCTCTCTTATAGCAATGTGAAGACAAATCTTCAGTGGTTACACCTGCTGCTTATGCACCTCTGCCTAAGAAGAGCATAACTGTCCTCAGTGTCACCATCATGAATGCTTGAGTTGTATAAACTGGTTCAGGTTTAATAATTCTAAAACACACTTCAAAGCTTTGTAACTTCTGGGTTCAAAGAATAATCTAAAATAAAAGCCTAAGCCTTTTTGAGGGTCTGGCACTCACAGTACTGTATTTTTTCAACAGTTGCTTCAATAAATGAATGCATCCTGAACCTGATGGGAAGGGGCATTTGAGATGAAGCTGTATGCAGAATCTGGTGAAACAGCAGAGCTGATCTGTATGTTGAGTGAAAGTGAAAACTGCCTTCCAGGGGTATGAGGAAGGGTTGAGGGGTGGATCTAGATAGCCGTTATCAATATCTCTTTTCTTAGAATTGTCAATTTTTGCCAAACACAGAGGTGGATGGGAATATGACTACTTTAATGGATTTTGAGAAGTGGCTTGTTTCCTACAGAATGTCCTTTTTCTGATAGGGAATTTCCTGGGGAACAGTCTTTTTCAGGTTTTGAAATAACTGCATCATTGCTAATATTATTTTACTATTTCAGTCTAAATTGTCTAAAGTGTCTTCTCACAGCTCACCAAAGAAGCAATCTGAAGATATCAGTGCACCAAGTAATTAGGTTTTCATAATCCTTTGAGTGGTCTTGATTCTAAACTACACATGCCTTCTCATTACAACTTTGTGACAGGCAGCAGCTCTAGACAGTGCAGCTGCTCCACACTTTTACACACACATGGTGCTATAATGCAACCGATGGGCACACATACTCAAGCTATGCATGATATGGACCAATGTATACCTATCATGTCTGACATGAACACACATACTCCAATCATGTATGAGATGAGCACACATACTCCAGTTATGTGTGAGATGAACACACACATACACACGCACACACACACACACACACACACACACACACACACACACACACACACACACACACACACACACACACACACACACACACACACACTGCTTTAAGGCAGTTTCAGGTCATTCAGTTACAGAACTAAGTGCCTAAAAATGTTTGTTTTAGACAGACAGGCTTACACTAGGGGCATATTTCTGTTTGTGTGTAGACTTAGATTGCTTGTCTTAGACAGATAGCATTTTCAGGAAATCCAAACCTCATAAGTGCAATTCCTCCAGCAGTCCACATTAGTAAGAATGTGGAAACATGGATCTGCACTTTCAAATTGTCTCTGTAGCCATCCTGGTTGAAATGAGCATCCTAAGACAGTGTAGCAATAGTCTAATGCTTGCCGACAACCAGCTACTACATAAACAGTAGACACAGTGGAAAGATGTAGTTATACAATTTTATTGGAGGCTAAGCTCTCACACAATTACCATCGTCATCATCATCATCATCATCATCAATCCCCCTTTTACTACCATTTCCACTATTTCCCTTCTATCTCGATTCTTACCTTCTTCTGATTTTCCCCATTTGCTGCCATTACAACTGCACTCAGTTTCATCCCATGTGCGTTCAGTTTTGCATTCCATTCCCCTATCCTTTGCTGAAGTTCTTGCTCAGAGTCTGCCTGTAATGCAACATTGTCTACATACAGCAAATTTCTTGATCTGTCCCCTCCATCTTGTTTGGTATTATAGTCCATCACCAGTATGAACATCAGTGGGCTCAAAGCTAAACCATGATGCACACTCACTTCCACTGAGAACCCATCTGTGCGACTGTACACTGCTCGTACTTGAGTCACTGTATCCTTGTACATATCCTGCACTAATTCTACCAATGTTTCTGGGTCTTTGAACCACTGCAGGACTGCCCAAATCAGCTTTATTGTGACCTTGTCATATGCTTTCTCCAAATATGGAATGCACAGTTGGACTCTTTCCTTACCTCTACCTTCTTCTCAAGTATCTGTCTCACTGCAAACATCGGGTCAGTTGTGCTGCATTCTGATCTAAGTTTGAACTGCTCATCTCCCATCTTAATTTCTACTGCTCTGTGCATTCATTTATCAGTCACCCTCTCCAGTACTTTCAAGCAGTGTGATAGGGGTATGATACCGCTATACTTCTGACAGCTATGGATGTCCCATTTGTTCTTGTACACTGGCACAAGTATGCTTATTCTCAAGTCATCTGTGGTATGCTTCTCTCTCTATACTGCAATGAGTACCCTTAGGAGCCATTTCTCCCCTATCTCATACAACTTATTTATCATATCTGCTGTTTCCTCTTCTGAGCCTACTGCTTCCCTTGACTTCATTTTCCTTAGTGGTGTTTTTACCTCTTCTTTCATTGCAGACTATGTCTAGGGCAGTACAGTATCTGTGGGGTTTTCTTCATTCAAAAGCTGCTTTAAGTACTCCTTCCATATGCCTTTGATATCCTGTGAACTGGTGAGTAGGTTGTTCCTGGCATTCCTTATGTAGTGTGTCTGACTATCTTCTTTATTTTTTTTGTCTTTGCCTTGCAACCTGTTTCTTTGTGTCATCTGCTGAGTCACTTATCAGAAGCTGGTAGAATGCCTTTGATGGCTTTTTATTTAGTATAGCAACTCCTCACTTAGCCTTTCTGTTAAGCAGCCAGTATTGCTTTCTAGCATGGTCTGTCTTTTATATGTCCCACTTTCCCCTATACTCCATCTTTCTTTTGATGACTTCCAGGACTTCTGCATTCCATCACCAGCTTTCCTTATGTACCTTGTTTCCTCGCCTGGCTCAGCTGCATATTTGTTCTATTGTACTAACACAAGCTGTTTTGATTCACTGCCATTTTTCTTCAATTCCACCTATTCTTTTTCTTGAGGTGCTAGAACTCTTAAGTAATTCCTTGAACTTTTGTGCTATCTCTCCAGTCAACTTTCAGCTCTTCAGCCTGATCTCTGTTGACCTTAGAGCCTTCTCTGACCACTGCTTGCAGCTGATTGTGGCAACAAGTGGTTTATGCTTTGGGCTGACTGTTTCACAGGGGATAATTTTGCAATCATTGATTCAACCCAGCTGCCCTTTCTTTACCTGGAGGAAGTCACAAAAATAAGAAGCAGGTTGTCAGTACCACACAACACAACACCAAACAAAGCACACACAGCTCAGACTGAACACATAGGCTTTCATATACTGGCACTCATAAAAGTAATTGACCTAAAACACAAAGACCCTATGAAAGTAACATAAGAAAAGAGCACCCTCAGCAACCTCACAAACCTCCAACCTGGCAGCATCCACCATGAAATATACATTTATGAGTCTCACCAATTCAGGTGTGACTCCATAATGAGGCAGAGCAATGCACCATTTACCAGACTGCGGAAGAGGTTCAAGGTCAGTTGCCTACATACTTTTCAACCTCTAAAAGCAAGAAATCTGGATGAAGCCATAAATAATGGGGGAGGAGAGACAAAGGCCCCCAAATAGGGACATTTTTAAATACTGCAGGTTTTGCTTTAACATGATATTTTTGAAGGGTATGAAGTCTGAAACTCAAATATCTGTCATTATTTTCTGTCTTCAGTCTTTAATGACTTGCCAATAATTGGCCAGAAAACACAATTTTATGAAAAATGGGTCATAAATATGAGGAAAAGTCTGGACAGAGTGCCTTGGATGCCTTTTTATTTAGTATAGCAACTCCTCACTTAGCCTTTCTGTTAGCCAGCCAGTATTCCTTCCTGTACTGTTGAGAGGTATGGTTGCCTAGCAGAAGCTAAGATTCACCACATTAAGTAAGTGCTCAAGTAATATCGCAACAAGTACACATATTACAGCCTATGTAGAAAAATTGTGATGATCCTCCTTTAAAATCTAGGAATCTATAATTTTTTTTCTCAAGAGCATCTGAACAATCAGGAAAGAAAGACGGTTTTCTTCCATGTCATAACCCTGTCATGGTGTTACATACCCTATCCAACAGTACTAACCACATATAGACAAATTTGAACTTAGTGATATCCTGATATAGACCTAACTAGTGCATGCATCTCCGTGAACCAGTTATTCCATCCTAAAATGGCATTCTAAATATGGTACTGTGGCAGTTATCGAAATGTATCCATGTGACTCCACAGCTACTTAGACATTGTGTGCTTCACTGTATTTGTCAGACCATACCTATCATATTCTTTCTCTTCTCTAGCTGAAAGTGGTATCTCAGGGGATCACTTCCGAGTACGCCACTTATCAAGAGCCTGTTATCATCTTTTGGGTAGTTGACCTAATTCTTTTCAGATCAGACTGGTCTACCTGTTTAACTTCAGTTGTTCAAGGTTTGGAGCTAAAGGGCTACTCTGAAATAAGTTGACATATCTTAGACTGTAATCAACATCAAGACAGCATTTGTTATGTTTAGATACTTTGGTAAGTAAGAGTGTTACTTCAACTGGGTATGTGTGTCATGTAAAGCCATGCTATGGTGCAATCTGAGACAATAAAGTCTAGAGTGTAATTATATATATATATATATATATATGTATGAAATTATCCAGGTTTTTGTGTGATTGTATATGTGCCAGTTTGGGAATATACCTTTGCAGAAATAAGATTGTCTACATTTCAGTTTTATAGGCTGAAGGCTCAGATCACAATTGTCCAGCACATGCATTGTTTCAACCACAGAATTCTCAAACATTCTCAATTAATTCAAGAAAAGGAAATGCACAAGGTGTAACATAACAACCTACAAAATTCTTGCATCTCTTCTAAAGGAGAAAGAGTAACTTTAAGAATGCCCACCAATGAACAAGGTGTAGAAAAATGCTTCTGCTAAGATGAATGTAAGACTCTGTTACTGAAGATATTTTAGCTTAAAGAGGTGTTGTCATGATCTATAGAATGAGTTAGCAAGAATTTGAATTTTTCTGGAAATAATAGCCAATATGAATCTATGAGGATGTTAACGACATTGATACTGTCTGTCTCTCGTTCTTAGAGTGCTGTGAATTCATATGGTTACCCTGCTATGGTTACTTTAGCAGCAGTCACAGAATACAGTGTCATAGAAGAGAGTTCAAATGACTGAACTGAAATAAGAAAATGCTAACTAATCAAACTCTAGGTTGAACGTTCTGAAAAACAAATCAAATTTTAAAGTCACGTCAGGTAGTCTTACTTCTGCTAATCCTTTGTTCAACAAAGCTCCATGATCCCAATATGTTAGACGTAATGGAAGACCTGTGGAGAATTTTAATTGATTTCTTCACTATGATAAATCAATTAAAGGATCAAAGTTAATGAAAATTAACACTTGCTGCTTTTGCATGACAAAATACATTGAAATACATGGGGTACATTCTCATTATGCTCCAAAACAGAGAGAAAAATAACCTTGTTGAATGATCTGTATATTGGCTGAGTGAACTATTTGTAACTGCTTTATGCATGTGATGAAAAAATTTAAGAGTAATGTCCTTGTTTCAGTCCCTTAGGTATGCCTACTTTATTAAGATAATAGGTGTTTTTTACATTTGTCACAGAGAGAGCTATTCAATAGGACATTTTTAAGACACTACATCAAGCTTTGATAGTTCATGCAGTAAGAATTTGTGAGAGACAGTATTAAACATTTGTTTTGGAAAGTCTAGAAAAAAAGAAATTACAAAAAGGCTTTGTTTCTATATTGGTTGACACTAGTTAAAATATGAGTAATGCTTTCTTACTGATATGCCTTGGAAGGAAACCATGCTGATTTGGAGACAATAAATTGTTTTTGTTAGGTGATTTAAGATATGGGGCCGGATTTACGAAGGCTTGCATGGAGTCTAAGAGTAGTGTAAGACTCCAGACACCAATATGTCTGCCGAGCGATCCAGGAACAGCCGGCAGGGGCGTGCATGAGAGCTCCTAAAACTACTCTTGCACGGACAGTGTTAGGTTATGCAAATTACCTCATTTGCTGCTGAAAGCTATGCAAATGAGGTAAATTTGCGATCCAGGAAACACTAACCTGTCCGAGTAAGAGTAGTGTTATTTGCAGAAATGTACTCGGTTGGTAACTGAGTACCGTTCTGCAAATAGCAAAACAGAGCAATGACAGCTCCAAATAAAGGATGCATCCAGTTGAGGAAGCATGCCAATGGCCAAATATAAGGCCATTGGCATTTATATGTGTTGCAAAAAAAAAATTAATAATTTTTTTCCCCGATCACCCAATATTTAAGTATAGCGCAGTGTCGCGCAAACTTGAGGCACTCTAAAAACCAAAAAAATAAATAAAAAGCCAAAAATAGGCATTTTATTACAAATATACATCTGCCATGCAAGTGAATGGCAGGCTGAAAACAACATGGCTACTGAGTAGTGGTTGCTAAGGGGGGAAGTTCAGTGTGAGAGATGTAACCAAGCATTAGTAGGCAATCCTATGCAAATGAGTATAAGGATAGTGAATCCCAATTTTCCCTGCTATGTGAACCATGTCCCTACAGTGTAAGAGTAGGATTAGGGGAGTATCAGAGTAGTAGATAGGTGACATCATGAGGGAGGTATGTATCAAAGACTGTAAGCTTATTGGAGCAGAGTGGCATGTATTTGCTGTGAGTTACTCAGGAATGGAAGCGGCGTGTCTACAGTTGTCTGAACTGAAACCCAGAAACCGAAGGCATACGCTGTAGCTACAATAAAAGTTTCTTGTAAAGATGCTTACACTGTGTGCGCACGTGTGCACGCCTGTAAACCCGTGTAAGCCTGTGTGCACGTTTGTGCACCTGTGTAAGCCTGTGTAAGGCTGTGTAAGCCTGTGTGCGTGGATGTGCACCCACCTAAGCCTGTGTAAGCCTGTGTAAGGCTGTGTGCGTGGGTGTGCGCTCTTGTGCGAATGTTTTCACTTGTTTGCACGGCGCCGCCCCCTGTGGAAACAGAAAAGGGAAAAGGAAGGAAAAGTAGTAGTAGGAAGTTAACCAAGGAGAACTAGCAGAGCTGCCAGGTGAAATCAATCAAAATCAGCCAATTACACAGGCAGTACACTAGCCCAGCCCAGCCCAGCACTTAAAACTCTGCAAACAACATTCCCCCATGTTTTACTCAGAAATACTGCAACACTGCAGTATACAAAGAGAAGTGAAAACTTAAAAAGCTTAACTGAGAAAAAAAATGTTAGGGGCTGCCATTGCTATTATAAGGCAACATGTGCAAGATGCTGAGGGTGGTGCCATTGCGGATGTTGCTGAGCAACCCACAGTGAGGAGACGGAGAAGAGTTTACAGACCCAGGGTAACCTACCAGGGGCTACATGAGCTGGAGATTGTGGAGCGCTATAGAGTGGACAGAGAGCTCCTGCAACAAATTGTTGAGCTGTGCAGGCCATGCCTCACACACAGAACCAACAGAAGGGAACCCATCCAAGTGGAAACCAAGGTATGTGTTGGCCTAAGAATACTAGCAACAGGTACCTTCCAGAGACCAACTGGTGATATGATGGGGATTTCACAGGCATCAGCATCCAGGGTACTGCACCAGTTCCTGAATGCCATGTCAGCACATGTCGGTGATCATGTATATTTCCCCAATTCCTATGAGGTATTGGCCAGCAATATAAGTCTCTTCCAGCAAATAGCGGAATACCCTGAGGTAGTGGGTGCAATTGACTACATGTGCATACACATCAAAGCACCAGCCGGTGAGTGGGGTAGGGCCTACATCAACTGCAAGGGCTTCCACTCCATCAACTTCCAGGTTGTGTGTGATGCAAAGGGCTTAATACTGAATGTGTGTGCTGGCTGCCCTGGAAGCTGCTACGATTCCCATATCTGGCATCTGACGCAGCTGTACCAGACATTTGCCAATGGGGACATCCCTGACGGTCACCTAGTGGTGGATGCTGGATACGCACTGGAGCCGTGGCTGATGACACCCATCAGAAATGCACACACACCTGAACAAGAACTCCATAATGAGGCACACGCCCAAAAATGAAATGTAATCGAGTGTGTGTTTGGGCTGCTCAAGTCACGGTTCCGGTGCCTGGACACATCCGGTGGAGCCTTGCAGTACTCACCAACTACATGTACCCAAATTGTCATGGTATGTGCCATGCTACACAATATGATCCTGCAAAAACAGCTGCAGCAGGAACAGCATGGGACAGGGCCAAACAGCCCCCCACCATTGCCAAGGCCTGCACAGGCACAGCGTGACTTGGAGGAGGAACAATCTGAGCCTGCCCCAGTAGGCAGAAGGAGGCATGCCCAGTATGCTTTGGCCTTGGCAAAGAGGCAACACATAGCACATACACTTGCTCAGTAGGAACCCTGGAAATGATACCTCTCTCTGACTCGCACATAAAATAAAAGGGATGCCTAACTTGACACTACCTGTTTCCAAACATGTATAGGGAGTGTAGCATGTGCATCCGACATAGGCAGCCCTGCAGCACCACTAGAGGCATGATTGCCATGTTTTAAGCAATATAAAGCAGTACTAAGCAGCATCTAACAATATTTAGTATATGTAAACAAAATCACCCATGCTAACTAGCGCAATGTTGGGCAATGTTGAGCAATGTTGGCCAAGGTTGTGCAAAGTCGTGCAAAGTTGAGCAAAGTCAGGTAAACATGCTCATATTTGCTTTACTGTTCCTTAAGCAATCTGCTCTGCCCAGCATGAAAATAAAAAGTAGTGACAGGGCTTGAACCCAGGATACTGTGCACTATAGCCACAGTACTGAACCACTAAGCCATGATACCATTTCACTGGCACAGACACAGCAGGACAATTGTACAGTAATGCAAACACAAAGAAATGCTGTATCATGTCCCTAAAGAGGCATATGGGTAACCTCCCCCACAGGCCTATGCAGACAGAGAACATCAGGCCAGGTGGTGTGATGTGGGTTGTGTAGTCTATGAAGTCGCAATCTAATATATGTGACATTGGACGCTAGGATCTGTAGCACAGTAGTATGCCTCAAGCCAGTACGATAGGCAACAGTACAGACTGAAATGGTGTACGGTACATAGCAGTGCAGGCATAGCAAATGTGTATAAGTGTCAGGTGAAACCCTCATCCTATGTATACCCACAGTAACAATCAAGTGTGCCCCTGGGCAGAAATGTACAAAGAATAGCTGCCCCCCCTGTATGTAGAAATGTTGATAAGTCTATGCAAACTGTCTCATGGAAGCACTGCAGGCACAGCATGATCCCTGTTGATCTATGACACAAAGGTGAGCCCTGCTGTAAAGATACAGCTTGACTTTCCATTCACATATAGTTTAAATGTCTATACTGGGCATGCTCACACACTCCAACAAATGTAGTGGATTTCTTTCAGCATCACACTAAAAGGTCATACTGGGCATGCTCACACACTTAAAAAACGAAGCAAATGTCAGGCAACAACATACTGAAAGGTCATACTGGGCATGCTCACACACATGCCAAATACGGAGGTGATAATAAGGGATCGATGGACAAATGTGGATAGACATCTCTACTTCCAGAAACACATTCACAAAGTTGGCAGAAAATCACGCTATGTGTTCACATAAACTGCCAAGGTCTGTGCATGTAGGTCAAAGAAGGTTCCCAGTACTCAGCAATCATCAGACCCGTCAGAGAGTACCACAACACACCTGCGATGAATCAGAATAGGCACGTTCAACAGCCAGAAAGACCACTGAAGTACCCTAACAAGAGGATTACTGGCCTCAAACAGTTGCCCCATGCAACAAGACTGAATGTAACCCAATCTGTACTCTGTTGCATACTGTCTACTCAGGAGATCTCTACCCAATGGACAGGTCCATGTCATGGCTACACTCAGATCTGTACTGAGTTACAGCTCAATGGCAGTAAATATACAGACCCAACTGATATTGCCAACATCCTGGCAGATAGTACCACTGTTAACTGTACCCCCCTCTCACCCATGAAAGAGCACACCTCTATAATGGAAGACTGCAAAGTTGCTGTCATCATGGCTGCACAGGTAAAAAACACTCTCCAAAGCCAGTATCACAGCAGCCATGGGACCAGATAACTTCAAAGGCTGTGTTCCACACAAACCACAGAATGAACAGGCACCACACTGATGTACCATGTACAGTCATAGCCTCACCTCATGCTTTGTGCCCATTGAATGGTTCACAGTGACGGTTATCCCACTACAGAAGGGTGGAGACACCATGGACCCCAGGAAATAGCACCTCATTAGCCTGATGAGCCTGCTCTCCAAGGCCATGGAATGTATCATCATACAACATATAAACAATTACATTTGTAATCCCCAAACCCTGGACCACAACCGCGTTGGGTTTGTAAAATGCAGATCATGTCACCTAAACCTGATAGATGACATTGAAGCAGTCAATAGAACCGTCGACAAGGGTAAGGTGGTTCACACACCCTATGTTGATCCTGCCACAGCTTACAACACCACCCCACACTCTGTAACTATAGATAAACCCACTAAACTAGGTATAAATTGCTATGTCACAAGATGGGTTGCCAACAGGCTTGCTGACAGAATACACACTGTGAAAGTAGCATACTCCAAGTATGACTTTGGACCAGTGATGAGTGCAGTACCACAAGGTCCAGTCCTGTGTCTTGTCCTGTTTAGTATCTACTTCCCTGAAATAAACTTTAACATGGAAGGGCTGTGGCTACAGAAGTTACCAGAGGACTGCAAACTAGGAGCCATAATTGTAAATGCTAAAGATGTGGACATCCTACAAAAGGGCCTCACTGAGACAGATGGCTGTTGTCAAAGCCATGGGCTCTAGCTTAATGGCAAAAGGTGCATTGTCATCCCCTTTGTTCAAACCTCTGTAGCCAAGAACTACAACATAGGCGGTAGTATACTTAACAGTGAAAGCGTGACAAGGGACCTTGGGTCATAGGTGTACACTGGACACAAGTGTGATAATCACATCCCCACAGTAGTCAGGAAACCCTGCTATGTGGCACATCTCATCACAAAATGTGTCTCATGCAGGATAGAAGAGGACATTGCTCCCCACTACTCATCACTCAGTAGAACTAAAATAGAGTACAACGTCACTTTTGCTATGTACCTCACAGGACAACTACAACAACTGTAAAGCCTTCAGCAATACCTCACAAAGAGCATTACCGGCCAGAAATACATGCCATATACAGACCATCTCAAAATGCTCCATCTGTACTCCCTTGCATATCACTTACTCAGATGTGTTCACTGCCTAACATACAAAGCTATGTCAAATGCAGAGCTGTTGGACATGCTCCATGTAAAACTCACAATCCCCCTGACCTTCGGACCCAAAACCACGAGTGAAATACAAAAGGAAGGGGTGTACCCATTTACCATATGGATACCCACATCTTCAGGTTAGTGGCACAGCATGAGGCCTTGGAGACTATGCAAGTGCAACTAACATTGGGCAAAGATGCTCATCAGATTGTATCCTGCTACAGATCACCTACCTTGTCACAGGAACCTCACTCAGTATTCCTGAGAACAGTGGAAAATATAGAGGTCCTATCAAACACCATTATATGAGGTGATTACAACTGCGCAAATAGTGAGTATGAGAATTACTTGTGTACAACATCCTTTGCCCAATGTTTCCTAGAGTTTAAAAGCTCTAACACCCTGGAACAGCTGGTCAACATGCCCACTAGAGGTGACACCATACTGGACATGATCATCACCAACATGGGGTAACAGTGTTCCACAACAGAGATAAAGCCCTCGCTGGTAATATCAGATCATAAAGTAATCACACTGGACATCCACATTGCGCCCCCTCACCCAGTCAATTAAACCACCATGAAGACATTTTCAAAAGCAAACTGCGCACATCCCAAGACAAAAGTGGAAAGTTCAAAATACCTCTTGCTGTAGGATAATGGTATACAATCTGCCAAATCAGTTACAAGTGAATCCTATGAGCATCTACAGGGATGCATGGATCGACACATCACAAATAAAACCAAGATGCACTTTTCCAAAAATAAGAAAACAATTTGGTGGTCATTGCCCATAAACAAGCTAGACAACAGAAGGAAGAAACTAACACCTGATAAAGCCAACTTCACTAAAGGAAAGGCATCACTGATCATTATTAGGAAGAAGCAATGATTGCTCATAAAATAATTCAAGGACACTTTCAAAAGACAAATTGCCAAGGACTGTAAGAATGACAACCACAAAGCCTGCGGTAGCTATACCACACATATAGGTGTCAACTTCCAAATATGCTGTCAGCTACTGACAAATGGCAAGGAATACACTGAACCAACTTTCATTGTCCACATCCTGGGGGACAAGTTCAGAGGAAATTTCCCCCCATCACCCCCAAAAGGGCCTGTGTCCATCACAGAAGGATGCAGAGCCCCAGACATCATGGACATGCAGGTAAGGACAGCCCTCTCCAAAGTCAAGAACACAGCATCAATGGGACTGGATGGTGTCCCAGGCTGCATCTTACACTAGGCACAAAAGGAACCACACCCTCACCTACATTCACTGGCCAGACTCAATCGTACCACAGGGTATGTACCCAAAGAATGGCATACACCAACAGTCATCCAGCCCCACAAAGGGGGTGCCACAACAGAACCTGGAAACCATTGCCCTATACGTCTACTCAGCCTGGTCTACAAAGCTATTGAGCAAAATGGCATGGAACCCATAAACAGTGACATTGGGGACCTCCAGACACTGGACTCTACACAACCCCGCCTTGTTAAAGGCAGACCCTGCCTCCTAAACATAGTTGACTTACTACAAACAGTTACCAAGGACATAGATGGAGGTGAAAGTAGTCCACACAGCCCACCTGGACCTCACTAAGGACTTTTTACACCATTCCCCACTCTGTCATCATGGACACGCTTACCAGCCTGAACATCAACAGCTATGTCACAGGATGTGTGGCCAAGTGGCTCACAGATCAAACACACATGTTCTGAGTTGCGGGTGTCATGTCCGACTCTAAGACAGCCACAAATGGCATCCCACAGGTCCTGGCCCTGGGACCCCACCTGTTCAGTAGACACTGCTCAGAGGTACAGGCAAGCATGGGAGGAGTATGGCTGAACAGGTTTGCAGATGACTGCTAACTGTGGTCCATAATCGACTCTATGGCTGACACACACATCCTCCAGAAGGGGCTTACAGGGACAGATACTCGGTGTCAAAACAATGCCCCAAGAAGAATGGCAAAGAATGTATAGTCATCCCCTTTGGCTAAAACGAAGTGCAAACAAATTACCACATAGGTGGTACTCCAGTATGCATGGAGAAAGTCATGAAGGCCCTGGGGACACAGTTAGATAGTACACGCTTCTTTGATGATCACATGGCCAAAGTGTTTAGACACTCCTTCTGTGTAGCCCACCCAATGTCACCTAATGTAACCCACTTTGTCTAGTCTGATGATGTCACCAACCTACAAATATACCTGTGGAAAACAGACCTTACAGTAATGTGTATAGCGCGTCGTGTAAATGTGTACTTCTGTAGTATCATAAACCAATTAGGTAGGTGTTTGAATCCTGCACTTGACAAGTGTGTATGTGTCTGTGTGTGATCTCCTTGGAGAGGAGCAACCTTTTTGGAGAGTACTCATACACCTTAAAAGTGGTATACTAATCTATGTCAGGTCTGATGATGTCACCATCCTTCAAACATACCTGTGGAAAAAAGAGCTCACAGTAATGTGTATAACACGTCATATACATGCGTCCTCCTGTAGTATCATAAACCAGTTAGGTAGGGGCTTGAATCTTACACTTGACAAGTGTGTGTGTCTGTTTGTGTGTGATCTCCTTAGAAAGGAGCAACCTTTTTGGAGAGTACTCATACGCCTTAAAAGTGGTATACTAATCTTTGTCAGGTCTGATGATGTCACCAATCTACAAATATACCTGTGGAAAAGAGAACTCACAGTAATGTATATAGTGCATCATGAAAATGCGTACTCCTGTAATATCATAAACCAGTTAAGTAAAGGTTGAATCCTGCACTTGACAAGTGTGTGTGTGTGTCTGCTTGTGTGTGATCTCCTTAGAGAGGAGCAACCTTTTTGGAGAGTACTCATACACCTTAAAAGTGGTATACTAATCTTTGTCAGGTCTGATGATGTTACCATCCTTCAAACATACCTGTGGAAAAAAGAATGCGCAGTAATGTGTATAGCATGCCATGTTAATGCATACTACTTTACTGCTATGAAATAGTTAGGTAGGGATTTGAATCCTGCACTCGGTGAATGTGTGTTCTCTATGCATGTGGTACTGTTGGTCAACGTGTAGTGGATTTTGCTTTTACTACTGTATGACATGTCAGTATGCATTGCACATGTGAGGTAGCTGTGTGGCAAATACATATACATACATGTTACCTCAGTTATTGCATGTGTGTGAACCCTGCTCTCTCCAAGGACACAACTGTCATCTTTGCCAGACTGTGTTGCTGCTTCCCAGACATTAGGTCACATCTGTATGCTTGTGACAAGGCCAGCCACTGCAGTGATCTCTGGCCTAGGTCATCTGTGTCACACACACTCATTACGGTTACTATTGAATTGTGTGAGTGAGGTTTTATGGCCAAGGTATATGTTAGACCGGTTCTAACGCAGCAAAGTCTGTCAATGATGGCTATTCATTATAGGTGTACAACAACCTTTGTGGATATGCATGCAAACCCCTTATTGCTTATATGATCTACTGAGGTATTTCAAAAAACCTTAGGAAATGTGATTATTAAAGGAGAGATGATGTAACACTTGGTTGCATGTACACATCAGTACCTGTTCATCATGTTGGTGGCTACTACCTATGTGGTACTGTGGGGATACTATGTTCTGTAAAGGTGGATGACTATGCTTAGTTTGGATAATAGCTTTACAGCATGGGTTTGACAACAGTTATCTGTCTGTATGGTACCCTTGTGGAGGATGTGTGTGTCATCTACAGAATGCATTATAGGCCACAGTATGCATTACCAGATGTGGATGGACATATCCCTACTGTGATTACTTTTACCTAAGAGAGATATATGCCAGACAGGAGTGGTCTCAGTAATGGGTGCAGGTGAATACCACTGGTTACTGGCATAGTATAGTATCTGAAGGATGCACATTTTGCTGTGTGTCCTACAGCTGTGTGTCAGTCGTGAAGGCATCATCTAACGATTGGTTATGGTCAGGCTGTTGAAGTTATGTATACCACCAGAATGCAGAACAATGACAGATAGTAACAGTATCACCCACAGCACAGTGTCAAACCATGTCATACACACATGTGTAGTCAGGTTCAGAAATGTGTGTAGTACAATGCATACTGGCCACCAATAGAAACTATGTAGTGTTACTGTGTGATACAGGGCATGTCACCCTGCCCATGTGTCCACTATGCACGTACATGCAGACAGTGCACCTCCACCATGTTCACAGATGTACACTTGCAAATCTGTGCTACACACATCCCACACATACTGTTCACTCTCTAACACATGCTGCCAATACTACACACATCAGCCAAGTGGCACGTGGGCGGACAATACACTATTTTAACTAACACTGGTGTATACAATACTACAATGACAATCATAGCTTTAATGCATCGTGTCTGCTCAGCTACACCTTCAAGCATATTATTACACTCTACTGCTGACAACTTGGTAACATTGCTGTACTGCTATAAAGTCATCCTGTGCATCAGCACCATGGTAGCCTGTTCCTGCATCGATGTTACAGATGACAGGAGGTGGCACAGGTTTCATCATATGCACAGAGTGTGTTGTTGGTTTGTCAGAGGCCTACAGTGAGCCATCCAATCGACATGTATGTGTGTGTGTGTGTGTGTGTGTGTGTGTGTGTGTGTGTGTGTGTGTGTGTGTGTGTGTGCGTGTGTGCGTGTGTGTGTGCGCGTGTGAAGGGCGAGAGTACTGCTATGGGCCAATGTTGATATAATGTGTGCAGGTATGTGTTAGCCCTAGGTGACTGGTTCCTGTGTGGTGTCTGCATGCACACCGTTCCACCATGTGGCTGCCATATACGGGTATTTGTGGGACAGCCACAGACTGTACCTGCTAGGCTTTACAGATCACCATCTCTGGCCATGGATTAGGTACCTGTGCCTGGCAGGGGTGCTACTGACACTATCAGGTACTAAAGACAAACTGGGTACGATAAACAGACTAAATCCAACAGAAGAAAGTCCAAGAATGTCACAGAAGACTAAAAACAAACAGTTTATTAAGAGTAAAGCGCTTTTCGTCGCTCAAAGTGTGAGCAACTTCTTCAGACAATTCAAATTAATTAAATCACTGTTTCTATATACTCTCACGTCACTGTAATTAATTGCTACTCAACAATTAAAGCAACAACACAATGTAATTCCTTTTCAAAAGCATATATAACAAATCAGAGCAGCCGAATTGTGTATTTGCTATCAAATTTACACGAGTATGTGTATAAAAGAAATAAAACAGTAAAAAATATATATAAAATATAAAAGTAATAAATATAACATATATATAATATACAGTTCAAGACTAGATGTTATTAGTTAAGTTTAAGTCGATGATACTTTAAAAGTGTATTTATGTGTATGTTATATTTTATATTTTAATTTTTTTATTATTTTTTTAAAAATTATGAAAATATAATCATTTCATCATGTTATTCACTTGAAGTTTACACTATATAATATTGAGTTAAAAACTCTACCAAATGATTAAATAATCCTAAGTTACCTGATTGAAATAATTATAGTTATAACTATACATATCTTATACAGAGTCCAGGTATAAATAAACCAAACAAACAATAAAAGCATATATATGGTAGATACATATGTTATGAACACTCTAAAGTATATAAATTTACATAAATATTATCATGATGATGAAAAGTAAATATGTTAACATGAGTTTAATTTGGTTTAATATTATTAATATATGTTGAAGTAAAGTTTATCTGTTTAAACTCCTTAGTTTAAGTAAACAGGCAATATTGCAGTGGTCATTTAAACCTGGATAAATAAAAGCATTTGTACGCCACTGCCAAATTAATTCACGCTCCTCTAAAAGTAGGTTGTATGGTCCACCTCTCAAGTTTGTTTGTATTTGGTCCAGAGCCATGAATTTAAAATTATGACCTGTATTGCTTGAAATATGTTTAAATAGGGCGTTTTCAACTTTTTTGTGTTGTATAGCATGTGTATGTTCATAGACTCTTTCTTTGAGCTGTCTTTCAGTCTTTCCTATATAGAAAGCTGGACATAGTGTACACTGTGCAACATACACTATGAGTTTAGAATGACAGCTCAGCTTGTGTCTAATTTCATCTATCAGGTACTAAGCCAGACTGGGTACTATCCCCAGAGGTAGATGGATGTACACTGGACCCAGGTCCCTGCTGGGACTGTCCAGAGCCACGTGCACATGGTCTTCTAGGACGGTCTATGGACAGCCCACCCCCAACATTGCTGGGGCTGGTACTGGCACTACGGGAGCGGCTGTGACTTGAGGGACATCCGTGGCAACTTCCAGCTGCTGATGTTGCTGGTATACATCCACGTCGATGTCTCACCCATCCTGCACTGTCCTGACACATGGACATGACATTGTGGAGGACATCTAATGTCTCAGCCCCACGGCTATCCATGACCTCAGTGTAATTATGGATGGCACTTGCTAGGTCACGGATACTGTCAGTTAAAGCGGTGTTATGTGCCCTCTGTGCCCTTAGTTCCTGTCTGGTGTACCATTCCATATGTGCCTGTGCCTCCATGACAGCCTGGAACATGCGTGACATTGTCAGACCTGTGGCATGTCTGCCAGTGGCATGATGAGCAGCAGTGCTCCATCAAGAACCCCTGGACATCTGCCTATGTGGTATCCTTCCAGACATCTGGGTATGGCTGCTGTGTTGGGATGCATGTGCCATGGATACCACACTGCCCTGGCCAATGCTGGCTGTAAGCTGTCCCTCAGCTAAGGACATTGGTGATGGATGTATTGGCAGTATGACTGTGTGCATGGATGGCATGGGCACTTGTGTACTGTCGATTGGCGGCCCAACGACAGACCCTGGCAAACATGCCTGTGCCTCAACACACCTGTCATCATCATCATCATCACTATTTTGTTCAGTTACATTGGTTTGTCCGCTGCATTGAACCAGCCCAAAGTCAGCACATGTAAGAGGAAGGCAGGAAACACACTTTATGACCTGTACATGATGTCTGCACACATGCACACATGCACACATGAACACATGCACACATGCACACATGCACACATGAACACATGCACACATGAACACATGAACACATGCACACATGAACACATGCACACATGTACACATGAACACATGAACACATGCACACATGAACACATGCACACATGCACACATGAACCCATGCATACACGAACACATATACACTCCTCACTACAACAGACACACACACACCACCAGCAATCCAGAACATACTCAATAGCGTGTGATGGGGTACAGTATCACAAGCCAAACATTGATATCAAACATGACAGCATGCAGGATGTGTGTTGCTCAACAGCATGTAGTGTGAATGTAGACAGCCCTTGCTAATAACAGTATACATGGCTTTGATGCATGTGTATTTTGTTCAATGATTGGCCTCACCCTGGAACGCAATGTGTACATGGACACAACATTGCTGTGCAAGTATTAACGTCTCTGCAATGTCCTGTGCACCATCACTCACAGGTATACAAACCATGGCTGGATGTGTATCAGTGTGTCACATAGATATCCATTTCTGATTAGAGCATCTGTGTATTTAGCAGACAATTGTGGACACAGGTTTAGCACATGCATGCTATGTATACACACAGGATGAGTGGTGCATGTATACCTGATGGAATACCATTGCCCAACATAGACATTGTACAGTGGTTATGGTGAGTGTAGGAAATATTGTGGACATGCTAGTGCCAAGCATGACATGGCATGCTACCACACAACTGCAACATTAAACCTCACACATACACAATGTGTGTCATGTGACCTATCCACTCAATAGTATTACAAGACATGTGTGTCACTTTGTACAAATGGTGATTGCTATGCAGATTGTGTATCGGTGCATATATTAGCACACACACAACATTGAGGTGCATAGCAATTAACGATATGTGTAGTACTGTGGCCACTGTCACTGGATGTGGTGTAGTACCATGTGACATCATCATGCAGTATCATGTGGTCACTCAAGGCTACTAATGTGTGCCAGACAGGCACATAGCATGCTGTACCTGAACTGCAGTACCATGGCTACATTCACCATTTCACGCACAGTTGTTACATGGGTTTGTAAGGTGCACATTAGGAGGCATTACCTAAGATGAATGTGTTATGTGTTGAAGAGTGTCGCACAGCTACATGAGAGGACTCTACCCCTCAGGTATGTTATGTGTGCTGTGTGGATGACATTTGGGATACTGAAGTGTGACCTTACAGTGTGTGTATGAATACTTCATGTGTAGCATGTTAACATGTACTGCGTATGACACAGTTGTGTGTGTTGTGTGCATGTGTATCGACTGTGCCTATCCAACGTCCACTACAGTGTTGCCACAATTGTGTGGGATGCTCTGTGTATTGCATGTGCTTGAGTCAGTTACTCACATTACTGAGATGTGCATAGTCTCACAGCAAACATGCACAGCATGCATTATGTGCTGGTGTGTGATGTGTACATGGCCTACACCTCACCTATGACATGCACATTTATTTAGCAATAATAAATGTAGAACACACTCACCAGCATGGGTCTGCTGCCTTGCTGTCACACCAGAGGGACCTACAAGGGTATGACACAGTTTGTCAGTGGCAACAACTGTGGCATTGCTACTGTGTGTTTGCAATCTTACAGTAGTACGACTGTTGATAGTCACAGGCCTGCATATTATATTCCAAAATATTTTTATTGCACAACACTAGGTCCCACATCTTGTAACTACACACTACACATCTCACATAAGCATGATCTACCAATAGAGGTAACAGTAGTGTACAGCTATTCCATGTTACCTGCACATGCCATGTCAACTTGCTGGGTGGCTCCGGTCTCCATGATGACGCATGTCAGTTGTTGTTGTTGCTGTTGTTGGCCAGGAGCCACCTGGCTCAGGAGCAGCTCCTCCACTCTGGTGAAGGGGGGATGAATGGCTACTCCACCACCTGTGGCAAGCTGTTGTCTATGAATATCAGACGCGTGCTGCCGGACATGTCTAATTAAATCACTGCAGTGATGACATACCTGCTCATATGTCCGGTTATGCATGTCTATGTCATTTACCCTACGGACAAGATCTTGCCACAGTGCAGTCTGCTCATGCTTGTCCTGGATGGTTCTTGAGAACAGCATGATGTAGTGCTGAACCATGGTGTCCGTTATCACTTCATCCTCTGCTGTTCTGTATGAGGGATTACAGTGGGGGGCCATTACCCTGGAAGACAAAGAAACAATATGTGTGAGCAAATCAGGTTGCACACTTAATATTCTAAAGTATGGATATCATTTAACTGCCATATATAGCAACCTATTGGCTGTCAAATGATACATACTTTCAATACCACATATCAGTGCTCAACCCACAATTGCCTGACAGTGCCTGGCACACTCCATATATCAAACCATGTTCTGCACAGCAACAAAGATAAACCAGTATGTAAGACTATACAACATTATATGGCACACTGTATGCGACACAATGCACCACCTAGCCACAGGGGGTATATATCATGCTAATGCATAATGTAACATGTAATCCATTGCAATGATTGTAGGGTCCAGTCACAGTATTACCAGCATACCACACTAGTCATTGATGGCAAACCCCTGCCTAACATATATGCTCATTCGTCAATATGGGTGGCATACTGCTGTACTACACTATACATGTTGCTAGATACACACCTATATCCTGTAACACACATATGACCAAGGCCATGGTACAGGTATACACACACACACACATCAGACATACATGCCAGACACAAAGGTATGGCAACACACATCACCTTTACCTGTGTACCATACAGTACTGTGTGTCAGTAGTTACAAGACCTTATGCCTAAGGTATGTCATCTGGAGGACTACGGGGAACAAACAATACAGTGGTTCCAGGACATTTGTACATACACCTTACTGTGCTGTTTATGGATACAGCTTCAGGTAGTACTACAGTTCATTCAGGGGTTGGATTCACCAGCAGTAACACTCAATAAGCATACATGTACTGCTGTAGCCTACATTGGGACACCCCAGTCGACACCAACACACTATGCCAGACTGTCTGGCATACTGCTTTTTGTGCCTAGCAATAGCATACACATCTTTTGCTGGGATCACAGCTAGGACACTACATACCATGACAGAAACAGTTTCCCACTTAGCTATCACACATATACAGAACAAGGACATATGCACCAACACATTCACCATCACACTCAGTCAACCTCACAAAGCAATTATTGCAACAGGTACATGTGGTTGTGTATCAGTTCGTAGGTAGGTTATAGGCTATTGGCCCTAGAACCTATAGATGTCTAGCCATACACTACCCTGGCCTTTGACACACGGGTGATTTCATTTCAAGTGGCCCTGTCAAGCAGAGCCACAGAGGTGATTCCCGGGGTGTATTTCCTATCTCACACACAATCAACAGGTTTATATATGACAAATGCTAATTAGGAGCTTCGTTTGTTACTGATAGGTGGTTTGTGCCAGGGTATGGGATGTCTCTGAGATAGGGATCTATCCGTCCAGCATATGCTGTTTATTGAGGTGACAGCTTTATGTCCCTAGAGCGTGTAGCTTGTAGGGATTGTGATCTGATTACGTGGAGCATGTCCAACAGCTCTGGGTTTCACATAGCTTTGCATGTTAAGCAGAGGTCACCTCTGGGTAGATGGTATGCAACACAGTCTAGCTGTAGTTTTGTGGGATGGTCTGTTTGAGGCTGGTATTACTCTTTGTGAGGTATGTCTGTGTTCTTTCCAGTTAGTGTTAGTGTCTTGCGAGGTACATACCACATGGGGCATTGTACTCTATAATGGGTTTTCTGTGAGTGGAGTACAGGGGAACACTGACCTATACTTCCCTGGATGACACACCTTTTGTGATTATGTGTGCCACGTAGACAGGTTACATGACTAGTGTGGCACTGTGACAATCAAAGGGGAGACTACTGTCCACATGTGTCCCATGGTCTATTATCACACCTTCAGTGTTAAGTAGACTACCACCTATGTGGTAGTTAATGGGTACTGAGTTTTTGCAAGGAGGGATGCCAATGCAGTGTCAACATTGAGCTTGAGTCCATGGCTTTATCACCAGGCATCCGTTGCAGTAAATTTGACCCTGTCTCTCTTTTTCTCTCTCTCTCTCTCTCTCTCTCTCACTCTCTCTCTCTATATATATGTGTATATATACACACATACATATGAACATCCATTGGTGTACATATTGATATACATATAGGCACATATATAGTCCACCATTCATGGTGAGAATATTGAGTATGGGAAGGTTGTGAGGTATACAGTTATGTCATAATATTGCACAGTGTTGTGCGGAACGCATTGAAGGTGTTCTCAGCCCATGTAGCTTTAGTAGGCCTCACTGGCTGCAACACTGCAAACCTGACGAATCATACCCACAGAGTTCAACCACCACATGTCATATACCAGCACTGTATGCTGTCTGGTTTGCCACACACCACAACCTATATAGGAATATGCACATAACCTTCAACAACATATATGTATCCACCTTTCACAAACAGTTGCAGTACGTCCCTTGCTCTATGCACATGTACAGATGCTAATATATCTGACACAGACAGATCTCTCCGTATGTGTGTGCCATACACACACAAGGACCACACTGTTGTTGGTCCATGTACCTCATGGCTGACCTGCTGTGCCTTGCTCCAACATGAACAGGTGTCACATGTGAGCACACAGTAATATTAGAAGGTGTATATATAGCTGCAAATGCTTAATTACCATACTAGCCTGGTATAGCTGTTGCCAATGCTAAGCTACACATTGATATGACTATCATGCATTTGTTACTCTGTCACATCCATGGTTATATAGCTATATGCGCTACCCTCCCAAACAGACATTGTCCACACTACTGTACAGAACACAGATAACATGGTTCAGATGTTTGACATTGAATGCTGAGCTACATATATCACAGTTATGTCCCACTGCACACAGCTACACACTGATGTATCCATGGCAGTAGTTATGCAGTGTATAGGTTCATAGGTTCATAGGTTGGTACTAGGCTATCGGTCCTAAGGCCTATGCAAGCCTAGCCATAACAATTCCCTGGAAATTTCTTCCCACAATATTTACTTCTCTAGGCCCCTGTCTAGCAGGGTGACTGACATGATCCCCAGGGTGAATTTCCTATCTCCCATCCAATCATCAAGGTTCCTTTTGAAGAGGGCCAATGAGGCGCTCTGCTTGACATATATGGGCAGTCTATTCCAGAGTTTGGGGAGTCTCTGGGTCAGGAACCTATCCCTCCAGCATGTTTTGTTCATTGTGATGATAAGGCTTAGATCCCTGTAGCGTGTGGCTCTGAGGGATTGGGATTTCTTTAAGTGGAGCATGTCCAACAGCTCAGGGTTTGACATGGCATTGTATGTTAAACAGAGATCGCCTCTGAGTAGACGATATGCCACAGAGTATAGCTGGAGTTTTTTTAGATGGTCAGCATATGGCATCTGCTTTAGACCTGTGATTCTTTTAGTGAGGTATTTCTGTGGCCTTTCCAGCTGTTGCAGATGTCTTGTGAGGTACATACCAAATGGGACATTATACTCTATAATGGGTCTAATGAGGGATAAGTACAGTGGGACAATTACCTCTTTTTTTCTGGATGAAAAGCCCTTAGTGATGAGGTGTGCCACATAGAAGGATTTCCTGACTGTTGTGGTGATGTGGTTATCGAAAGTGAGACTACTGTCCACTTGTGTCCATAAGTCTCTCATCACACTTTCAACGTTTAGTGTCCTGCCACCTATGCGGTAGTTCATGGGTACATGTTTTTTTCCAAAGGGGATAACTATACATTTCTTGGCATTAAGCTTGAGCCCATGGCTCTGGCACCAGGCATCTGTTTCTGTAAGGCCATTTTGTAGAATATCCACATCATTTGGGGATTCAATAATGGCTCCCAGTTTGCAGTCATCTGCAAACTTTGTTAGCCAGAGTCCCTTAGTGTTGGCTTGTACTTCAGAGAAGTAGATGCCAAACAACAGTGGTCCCAGGACTGAACCCTGAGGTACTCCACTTGTCACTTGTCTGGAGCTGGATTCGGAGTCTGTTACTTTTACAGTCTGGGTTCTGTCAGTAAGCCAGTTGGCTGTTGACTGTGCATAGATACGTACTGCTGCCACATGTTGATGTTTCAAAGTATGTAGAGTGGTCTTCAAATACATCTACTACATGCCAGTAAATACATACCTGTTACATACCTTTCCTTTGTATGCATTCGTATTTTTCACTTAGCTGTCTCTTTGGCTGAATGTAATAAATGTGTTTTATGTTTTATTTTATTTTTTTTATTAGTTTATATTTTCTTTCCACTAGTGTGGGTGGGGGTGTGAGTCTCTCTCTCACTCTCTCTGTCTCTGTGTGTGTCTTCCTCTCCCTCACTGTCTGCAATGGGATGATTGCATGTGTGGCCAGCAGGTACAACCTGCTTTTATAGGTATCTGCACATGTGCATGTGATGGCCTCTGCACCAATTGGTGGCCACCATTTGGTAATTGCATGTAGCCTGCTGTGTGGTAATTGCAGTACTCACTGTCATAGCAACCCAATGCTATAATTTGCTATGTCAAGTAGGCATAGCCCTTTCAGCTTTCCAGAGTGGGGCTCATGCTTTTTGTGTGTGGAGACCATTGTGTAAGTCAGAAGGTTGGTATAGTTCTTATATCTGAAGCTAGGGGTATAGCCAGTGATATAATTGTTGTACTCAGACCTGAATGTTGCCACTTCCACTACACAGTTGTCAGTGTAGAATTGTACTCACCCCTACATATGCTAACACAAGATACATGGGAGTATGTAGTTTATTTTCTACTTATACAATTTACTGCCATACAAAAGTAGTTATTGAGATGTATTCATTTGGCACATGAACTATTTGTGAACTGCTATACTGTGAATATTTATTCACTCACTTTTGAACAGTTTGTGCTTTTTTACTGTTGACATTGGCAGAGGCTGCTCAAGAAAACTGTATACATTTCTGTACTGAGCATGCCTACGTACATCCTTGGTAGACCCTGAACACACAGGTTTATTGGACATTTGGGTAGGGGTGCAGTAGGACAGAGAGCATTTATGTCTTAATGTGTGAACTTTATCTTGCTGGACTTAAAGGGTTGCTGTGTACCTGTTAGTTTACCAAGGCAAGTAGTCTGTCTGCGTAGCTCCCGACTGTGGACCTATCCAGATGGTAGCCCGAGGTTAGCTTGTTATTCTTTGTGCACCACACTGGTCTTTTCAGCACTGGAACAATGGCATTGTCATAGTTGGTTGCTACCAGTACATGGCTACATCCCTTGATATTTCAGTGTTGCACTCCTACATAAGGGTATGCTTCTGGAACTCCTTCCAAAGCTATTTGCACAGTGTGTAACAGCAGAATAGCTGATATGCCTGTGTGTTTCTGCCTCTGCCAGACCTCTCAAACACTCAGGTACATATCTGAACAGACTCAGGGTAAAGTAGGTCGAAGTGAAGTACACCTTTACAATATTAGTAACATTAGGTTGAGACTTTGAGAGAACCAGAGCATATGGATTAATACACATTTCCTGAAGTACAAGTGGTGTCTAACTCTTACTTTTTGTCACAGTTGGGAAGTATAGCTTCTACCCTAGTCAGATATGATAGTGTTTGTCCTGCTATAATACTGTGTGGGGGTTGTGAAGTGCTGCTGTAACATTATTTCCTGCTAGAATGGCTGCTTCTCTTTTCACTGTCATGTAATGCAATTCCACAAGAACTGCTGGTAAAGATCCACAGAACAGGATTTGTGCTATGGCATTCCTATTTGGCCTTTACATTCACTCATTCTGATGCATGATATATTGGTTTCAGCATCAATTTGTTGTATGTTTACCATGGCTCAGTGGTACTTCATGCAGTCTAGTGCGTACAAGGTCCAGGATTCGAGACTGACAGAGGTATTTTATTTTGCTGCTGAGCAGAACAAGGGCCCTGACATACAGAGTGACTAAGGCACTTTTAAGCAGTTGTAAGTGGGTTTGCGCAGTTTTGCACGATGCTTAGCTAAGCGCACACAAGCTTAGCTAAGCGCACACTCGCGCAAACATGCTAACTACTGCTTAAAGGTGCTTACTCCCGCTAACCCCCGCGCTCATTTCTTTGAAAGAAAAGAAAATGGGAAGATAGGAAAGTGTTGAAAAAAGGGGCACAAAGAGGGAAAGACAGTAGAGAAAACAGCTCTGGATGTGCAAGACGGGTGTAGGGAAGGTCCATAGCTGCCCATTTTTTTAACAGCAACAGCTGTGCATATACTAGTAATTTGAATGGAATTTTAAAACCTTCCTCCCCTGAGAGAGGGGTGAGGACAACAAAGTATGTTGTACTGCCAATTAAATTTATGTTTGTGTCCAGCGGACATGTGTGCAAATTGGGCAGATATGTATGGGGCGTAATTTTTTTTGGGTGCAGATTGCCCATTTTTTTTTCTGGTGAGAGTGGAATGTGGGGTAGGGGAAGTAGGTATATTTTGGGAGGTAGGTTGGGGAGGTAAACAGACAAGACAAACAAGATGCATACAGGGGTGGAGTATGACACATGGGGTGGGTGAACACCATTGACGGGGAAGGGTGTTTGGAAATCGCAAGCCCATGAGCCCACAGATGGCAACAGTGGAACTGAGATCCCCACCCATGGGCAGTCACCACTGCACCTTCACAGTCTGGGGGGTGGCTGTGCTGGGGCTGCGTAGGTGAGGCAGGCTCACCTGTGAGTCGTGCCACTCTTGCCTCGAGCTGGCATAGAGGATCAGCCACTGAATGCTGGATCTCCCTACGCACCACAGCCTGGACCATTCAGAGGCTGATAGGTGGCCCTCCTCCACCCACACTTGCACGGGGGGATGAGCCCCATCCCCTGCAGCGCTTCCACCCGAAGGTGGCACAGGAACAACGGAGGAGGGGGTTCCGGGCTGGGCACAGGAACTGCTGGTGCCAGGTGCCATTGCCAGCTGAGGTGGGACAGTTGTGTCCACTGGGATTGGCCTTCCCATACGTTCTATGTTTAGGAGAATTTAATGACAATATGGGTTAGTAATAGCCAACAGCATTCCAGTTTAGTTGTAACAGCATACAGTAGTATTCCCATTAACCCAACACACCAGAGTTCAAACAGTTGAGCAGCAAGCATTTCAACAGCATGCAGGATTGATTGGTGGCAACAGGCCACCAAGATTGTGGTATGTGAACAGGGCACATGCATTGAAGTAAATGCAGATATTTATTTAACAATAGGACATGTGTCCCAGCAAATGTTATGAGATTAAACATACCCATTGTGGTGTGGAATTGCATTGTTTATGCACATACAGTGGGGTATAAAAAGATACCTCCATTAACAACTTATCTATACTTATAGTTTACACTACATTCCTATTGACTGCAGTTAAATATCCACTACATGTATTATTAAACTAGGCAATGTCCGTTAAATTGTGAAATGGATTTTGCTAGTTCTTGATATACCTGACCTGTATCTGACATACAAACTGTCCTGGATGCAAATGTTACTGCTACATATTTATATTTTTCATTTATATTTATGTATCTACATTTCTGGATGTGTTCAGGTGACATTACCAGGTATATGTTAACAGCCCCCTACATTTCTAGCAGCATACTGACATTTCTGGGGAACACATTAACAAGCTACTCATGTGCCAGATTAACCTGTACATGCCGGCCATTAACTGACAGTTGAGGATATGCTTAACAGCTACTGGCCCTCCCTTCATCCACTTTAAATGGGCCTACCCATTTGTGGGTTGACTGCACTTAATACAACAGTACTATTTCTATTATGCAAGGGTACAATAACATATCGCAGAAAGTGACACGGACACACTCCAGGAATTATACCTTTATTAATTACATTACACACTTTTCTAGTGGCTCTCTCAATTATTTGATATATCAGTGCATGCAGAGGTCTTTTATTCAATACTTTTTATACCTTTATTAATGGGTTACAACACCTTTCCAAGCTGTCTCACTTATTTTATATAACAGTACATGCAGCAAAGTTATTCCACACTTTTTATACCTTTAATAATGGGTTACAACCACACCTCTCAACCTCTTAGAGCAAGAAATCTGGACAAAGCCAAAAATAAAAGGGGGACAAAGGCCCAATAATAGGGACGATTTTTAAATATTGCTCTTACATACTTAGAAAGTTGATAGAATAATAGGTTTTGCATTAGCA
The DNA here is from genome assembly GCF_019279795.1 of Protopterus annectens. Taxonomy (NCBI): domain Eukaryota; kingdom Metazoa; phylum Chordata; order Ceratodontiformes; family Protopteridae; genus Protopterus; species Protopterus annectens. The sequence goes on along the minus strand of NC_056731.1, from coordinate 127,858,476 downwards.
TACATTTTCTGAAGGGTATGAAATCTGAAACTCAAATATCTGTCATTATTTTCTAACTTCAATCTTTAATGATTTGCCACTAATTTGCTAGAAAACCATAAGTTTATGAAAAATGAACCAAAACTATGAGGCAAAAATCTGGACATTCTGTAAAAATCTGTATAGTTGAGAGGTATGGTTACAACACTCTTTTTCAGGCTCTCTCACTTCTTTTATATGACCACACATGCAGAATATTTACTAACCTGCCTGGTGGCGCAGCCTTATCAGCCTATCTGCATAGGCTTGCTGATTCGCAGCATGGACACCTGCAGCTATGAAGTAAATGAAGGGATATTGAGACATATCTATCCATAATATAGACTACAATAGCAATTCTTACATACTTCATTCCATGGCTACAAACTCAATAGTGGGGCATTTGGCATTCCACGGTCCTCCTGTATCCAGTGGTTTAGTTGGTCTTCCTTGTGTATCTTCATGTCTGCATGCTGGTGTCTGACCTGCTCACCAGTCCGAGGGATGCCTGTGGCACTGGTGAGATCATGTGATAAACAGTTCCAGGCTTCTGCTTTGTACTCCATGCCCTGGAACTGGCCCTAAAGGAGTCTTGCATCATGATGATGGATGAGGAGCCAAACCATGTATTTTGACTCCTCAATGCCCCACCGTTGCGCTTGAAAATGAGAGCCCTCTCCAGCACCTGTCATACTGTCTGCAGATGGTAGCTACAACCAGTTATGGCAATTATTCTCACCTATGGAGCTTAAATATGCCTCATTTCCTGCACTTATTTGTGATTGGCCTGTTTTGAAATATCTCAGCTAAGAGCAAACCTGCTTAGCAATGGGTAAACTTCCATTGATATATATGAGTGTGTTGGAAATGCATCCATATTTAAAGCTGTCATGGCTTAGTGGTTTAGTACTGTGATTATGGTGCACAGTATCCCAGGTTTGAGGCCTGTCATTGCTTTTTATTTTACTACTGGCCAGACCGGATAGGGGGTGTGGCTGTGTTTAGCCAACTTTGTTCAGCTTTGCCCAACGTTGCTCGACGTTGCTCTAAGCTACCCGACATTGCCCAATGTTGTGCTAGTTGGCGCGGTGCACAGCTCTGCGCAAACATGTTTTGTTTGCACTAGGTGGCGCAATGCGCAGCTCTGCGCAAACATGTTTTGTTTGCGCTAGTTGCTGCGATGTGCAGCTCCGCACAAAACTATTGTGCTAGTTAAAGCACTGCTAAGCTATGAGCAATTATACTTCACTGTGCTTAATACTAGAGGACTTTGCTTAGCAGTGCTTCACATTGCTTAAGATACATTACTTATGCATTTATCAGTATGCATGACCATTCCACCTTCTTATATATATATAAAATATTGTTCACTAACGCATAGGCCATTTCAATGCATTTTACTGGGATTTAAAAGGTAAATGTCAGGAATTATTTTTATGCACACATTTCCTACAGAAAATAGGTAGTGGGGTGGTGGGACTCGAACCCGGAATGCATACTCTTTGTGCTAGGGCTCTACCACTACGCTATCACTATTTCCCTTAATTTGCATATAAATAGTTTATTATCCTCTTCGATGTCTACACTGCTAACTGTAGCTAAACAATGGGCAAACCCACACATACATGTGCAAATACGGGCAGCTATATCGGGAATAATAAAAAAAAAGAAACCTTTACATTTTACACTTGTACATGGATTTAGAATGTGGGGGAGTGTAGTGTTGTGTATGTGGACATTTGAGCATACTTGCTCATTTCTGTTGACATTTTCAGTTTAGGCACTTGCAGGGGCGTGAATATTTGGACTGCTCGGCAGTCTGACACACCCCCTGCACTCGTGCACAGTCCGTGTAAGCCTTAGAGTTGAGGCAGAACACCCTCATGAATATGCATGACGTGCTGACATCATACCCTTACACTGTAGTGTCAGTGTAAGACTTAGTTAGTCTTACACAGGGGATTAGTGAATCCCGGCCATGCATTTGAATAAATATTTCAAATATTTTGAAGCAATAATGTTTTTATAAATGTTTACTGCACACTACTATACAGTAGTCTGGTCATGGTATATCTCCTAAACTCCACCATGGACAAAACAATGAGGCAAAGAAACATAAAATTCAGTGCCTTAAAGATTTACTGAAAAGATAAAAAGAATGTTTATCCAGTGATAATCATTGCAAAAATTGTGTAGAAAATTACAACTGTAAGTCTGACTGCAGGTCACATGCCACGATTTTTCACAATCCAGAAATCTGCATACGATTATTTAAAATATTTTTCACCAAAAGACATTTAAGAAAACATACTGACAAACTCATACCTGGCTCTTTGATACCACTAGAATGGTGAAAAGTTTTTCTATGAGAAAAAAGACATAGATGCCACCAATCAAGCCAGTCAGCTTCCACATGTATTCTGTGTCAGTCTCAGAATGATTGTCTTCATGTGAGTCATGAGTGCCGTGGCCATGGATGCCGAGTATCTGAAAAAGAATAACATATTCAAATGGCTGCAGATATGAAAAGGAAATTAATGTACTGAGTAATTGTTTCATTTCCCACCCTGTTGTCTCATGTGTTCCACCAGCTGCTACCCTACAACACACCTAGTACAAGTATTCTTAACCAACAAAATGGCATGTTAGGTCAGGCCTTACCTAGTAAGGAAATCTATGACCAAGACACTAGAATACCAGGTTTGGCTAGTGTTAGAGGCACCAGTGGATGAGGTGGAGAAGAAAAGAACTGAGCAGCTGTTGTTACATATTGTTTTACCAGATGGGTAAGGAATTTGAGGGTCATATGAGATTCTCTGTATCTCATGAAATTTAACCACTGAAACTGACAACAGCTGAGACTTTTTTCTAGAATGTTCTTAAAAGTCTGCAGCAAGGAATTTTGCAGAAACACTTAATGCACTAATTGCCCCATTGATGTCAGCGAATAAAAAAATTCACATTAATGAAAGCATGATGGCTCTTGGCTACTGCCTCCAACTCTTTCCTCCCAGTCAGAGAAAGAAACAAATGGGTGAGGAAACAGAGGTAGTGTGCAGGAATCTGGGGCCCCTGTACTATCTTGGACAAGGACCAAAACAAAGTGACAGCATTAGGATGACCAGGTCAAAGTCAATGAATGTAAACCAAACGATATCTTAATTCAGGAATAAGCAGCCATCTGAATTGAGGACTACATTCTGCCTCCTGGCAGACACAGTTTAGAGTCCTGGTACTTGTATGCATAATCATCTTTTCATCAGCCATAATGACATACTCCAAGATCCAAGATGAGCTCCTGTCCTGAGGTAATAAGACTTATTAAACAAATGAAATGTTGGAGATCTATCTCAGCAACTAAGAATGAGTTCCTCAGGGTAACATTTCAAGAAATGAAGCATCAGATATAGTGCTATGGGTGTCAGATGATTTTCTATCTATACATCTGCATCTATAAAGTGCTATACTTGCTTATTTTGGTTAACTAGTATGTAGTTAGTGTAATTGTGTCCGTCTTTCTTGTATGTTACTTGAATTTTAACTGTATATTACTAAAGTCGTCTTCTTGACTTCATTTTGGATTTTTTTCCCTGTAATCTCATCAATAAAGATTTGCTTGCCATACTGCATTTTACATACTGCAATTTCTATAAACCTTTTGAAAGGACATTTCAGGTAATCTAGCCTAAGAAAAAGAAACCTTGGTACTCAGCGGGTTACTGAGCAATTAAGATATCCTTAACTCACAGTTAAATAACTTTTTGTAATTTTTAACACAACTCTTCTCAGATTTGTTTAAACATATACTACTCTTGAAGGATAAAAATAAAGAAACCAGAAGAATATTCATCATACTAACCACAATATACATAACATGTCTTTCAACTTTCCATGTATAGATGTGCATGACTTTTTGATGCATTCAATGACTATTTATTTTATGCTTCTTTACCCTTACCATTCAATTTGCTTCAGGGAAATTAGTTTATACAGATATATCTCATGGTTTTATTATGAAACCCATTATCAAAAAAGAAAAAAAATGTCTAGCAGATTGACTAGATTTAATGTTTATTATGGAACATTAGGATGTCAAAGTTTTCTCAAGTGGAAAATTGAAGTTTTATTTGAAAAAAGACTTCCTGTCAGGTTTGATTTGGTACTCTGAAGAAGTCTGTTTATTTTGGACAAAAGCGCTCAGTATTTTAATAAATTCCTTTTGGAGGTTTGATTTGGTCCCTTGTGGACCAGCAATTAAGACTTTTATTTAAATTATCTGTTCATGGTACATTTAAGAACTAGTAAATATTGTTTATGTGCAATGGGCTTTCTTTAATCAGGCATCTTTCTCTTTAATAATCTGCATCAGACTGTATCATATTAATTCATATTCAACTGCAAAAAGCAGAACAATAATTTATTCTGACAGGCTTGAATACTGCAGAATACTACACTGTTAATTACATGTAGTTCTGTCCTTCCACTTATAAATTTACAGTGTATTTTAACAATTCAGAATATATTTTCTAATATGGGAACAACAATTTCTTTTTATTATGTGCTTGTTGAAAACATACCTTTTCTTATAACAAAAATGTAACTAAGGATTAGGGCGAAACACAGCTCTAAAAGATAATAAAATAAAATGTCACTTGTAAATCTCATCAACCTCCAGTCAGCACAGCTAGTCCAAAAAAGAGTTTTACGTCCAACTTAAAAATCCATTTCTTTTATTACAGCAGGTACCAGAGTTAGCGCTTTCACCTTGCGGTTTCATCAGACTCACTACAAAGTACAAAATCAATGAGTCTTAAATACTAAAAAAGCGGGAAAACACAATCAATTAAGCTTGTTAATAACAAATTCATTCCTTAGCAACCAACTCAATCAATAAAATCTACTACATACATATTTGCATAGACACTTACATAGCACAATAAGTTAAAAACATGCTAAAACCAAACTACATATTCATACAATTCTAACTAATATCATAAAAACTTTAAGTACAAATTTTATTGGGCTTTCAATCTCTGCATCCTTAAAAAAGGTCTCAGAGAGACCTTCGCATTTAACCCAGGGACTGTATCTGACCTCAGCTTCAAGATCCAAGCATTCTCTCTACTCTCAGTAATGGCCCAAATATCACCACCTCTACTGGTGACATTAATCTTCTCTACAATCCTAAAGCTAAATGTATGTGTGCAATCGGTGTCCATAACATGCTTGGCTAATGCATTAGTACAATTTTTAATCCTAATATTGTACTGGTGTTCCCGTACATGATCTCTCAAACATCTATTCGTCTTACCAATGTAAAACGACGAGCAAACAAGGCAGACAGCTAAATAGACAAGGTCCCTGGACATGCAGTCACCTCTAACCTTGAAAGTATATGGGATATGTGTACTGGGATGTATAAACACTGAATCCTCACAAATAAAATCACAAAAATTGCATTTACCACACTTCATGGTACCATACGAAAGTATGGTCTCAGGACTGTTGGTCACCCTATCACATAGTAGCCTTTTGATGTTTCTCTTGTTCTTATACCTAAAACGGGGACTATCACCAACTATATCTCTGATGTGTGGGTCCACCATCAATATGTCCCAATGCTTCCTCACCACATCCTTGATACCACCCACATCCTTGGTATAAAACAAAGAAAAAGCAGTAGAACCTCTAATAGTGTCGTTAGTATGCACTCGTGTATCCATACCACGACCCAATTCAGAAAAATAAGGGGCAGCTGCTCCAGACCTCAACTCAAATATATTATCATGTCCTTTTGTAATATCGTCCATCTTGTAACCCCGAGATGCCAACCTCCTATCCAGGTCTAGTAAATCCTGGTGAAACCCTTGCTCTGTAGGGTTATACCTGGAAGTCCTCATGCTTTGTCCCCTAACAATGTTGTGGAAGATATGGCCAGGATGCATACTGTGTCTGTGTAAAATGGAGTTCTTATGACATGACTTCCTATACACCCCAGTGTTGATAATACCATTAGGAAGGCGCTCTACAAATACATCCAAAAAAGGAAGCCTAGTATAAGAAAACTCATAACTAAATGTAAGATACTCAGTGCAAACATTCAGATCGATAATGTAGGATTCCAATTGTTCAACTGACCCCTTCCATAACAGGAAGAGGTCATCTACAAAGCGCCTATAGAATGAAACATGGGCTGGGAAACTGGGATGTGAGGTCATGAACTCAACCTCCCATTCAGCCATAAACAGGTTAGCGTAGCTATTGGCACACGAAGTGCCCATAGCTACGCCATCCAACTGTAAAAAGAGCTCCTGCTCAAATCCAAACACATTATTGTGTAAAACAACATCCAAAAAAGTTAACAAAATGCCAATCTTATCGACACTATATTCTGAGTGGCTTCTAAGATGTCGCCTAATGTAATCCAAACCTATTCGGTTGGGATTCACAGTAAATAAGGAATTCACATCCAAAGTAACAAACAAATAGTCCTGATAATCTGAATCATTCCTCAGATGTTCATATAGATCCACTAGAAACTGCTTGGTATCCCTCAAAATGAACGGGTGAGCATCAACAACAGGTCTCAAAAACTTCTCTAAATACAAGGAAAAAGGCTCGGTCAACCACCCACCTCCTGACACAATAGGTCGGAGTGGTGGATTGACCAAACTTTTGTGAATCTTAGGCAGCCCCTTGATAAAAGGGACTAAGGGATGTGATACCTCCAAAAAAGAGTATAAGGAGTCATCTATCAGACCCTTATTCAACAAATCCTCCAAAACACCATGAATCTTCATGCTGTAACTAGCTAGAGAATCATAGGAAACATGTTGATAAAACTTACGGTCATCCAACATAATCCTAACAGCATCTAAATACTCACATGTGTCCATCACCACAATTCCTCCTCCCTTGTCAGCTGGCCTCAATATAATAGAGTAGTCATTCATTAATGTTCTAAGTGCTGCCCTTTCAGCATGTGTTAAATTATCCCTCCTCCTTTGTTTCACATTACACATCCTATAAAAATCATCCTCGACCATTTTACTAAATGCTCCCATCAATGGATGCATAGGGGGGAATAAATACACTTGGTCTCTTAAAACCACTATGAGTAAGTCCACAATCATTGTTACTATTAAACATCAACTTCAAAGATAAATTCCTAACGAATAATTTAAAATCACGTAAGGACTCTTCAATAGTACTATAGGTGGTAGGGATGAAGGATAACCCTTTTGCTAAAAGAGATTCCTCAGCACCGGAGAGAACCCTGGAAGAAATGTTAAACACACCTTTTCTTATGTTGTTTTTACAAATGTGCCCATATTATTGTTTTAGGTTCCAAAGTAGGTTTTAACGTGAATCACTGATGTCCACAAAACAGAGCATCAGAAATGGAAAAAAATATATATATAAATAATTTCTGAAACACCTTTAAGCATTTTATGCATAGGTCAAGACTCCCCGATGTGGGGACATGCTGCTTACTAAATGAGATTCTAAGATAAATTCAAATGCTGATGTTATATAATGGGTCTACTAGTCCAGTTTCACGAAAGTGCATTTCACCAGAAATGTACTTTCGTGAAACTACATTTCACTGAGGTTGTTTTTTTCTGTAAAAATTTTTTTCCCCATTATAATCTCAATTTGATTTTTAGATCAGGGGTTTCCCTTAAATTGTAAATTTTTTCTTGTATTTATTTTAAAATCATTTAAGAAAATTTCCCCAAAAATTTAAACAAAAAAAGTTAATTGGGGTAAAGAAAACCTTTAAAAATTTTTCCCAGAACAAGTTTTTGAATTTTAAACTTTTTGTAAAAATTGAAAAATTATTTTAGGCCAATATTTTCAAATATTAATTTTTTGAAGGAAAATTTTTTTAAAAAAATGAACCTTTTAGATTAAAAAATTAATGTTTTCAAAATGGTTTTTTTAATTTTTTTCAAATTTTTGTTATTTTATTTTCTATATTTATATAACAAATGACTTTTAAAAAATGGATTGGTACAGTAAGGTTTTTTTTGGGTATTAAAAAAATAATATAGAATACTCATTGGGGTGAACAGGTGTAAAAATGAAATTAAATAAAAATATAACGAAGGGTTTGGGGGAAAAAACCCCAAACCTCCATGGGAACCCCCCAAAATCCTTTAGCCCTAAATTTAAAAAAGGGGGAAAGAAAACCTATTTCTTAAAATTGAAATGATAATTGGATAAAAAAAACCATTGGGATTATCAAAATTATATTAAATGAGTCTTTTCAAAATCCAAAGGGGCCCATTACCCCAAAAATTCATATATGGGCAATGCCAATCCCAAATATTGGATTGGAAGAAACCAAAAAATATTAAAAATAAAAATGGTTTTAAAAGGGGACGCCCTGAAACAAAAAGAAGGAAAACCCAAAAGGGTTTTTTAAACGGGAAACAATGGGGGGCCGCGACCAAAAAAACTCCCCTTTAGGGGCTGGGGGGAACGAGCTGACATGTAAAAACTTATGGAAATAGAAAGGGGGTTAGGATATGACCACGAAAAGAAAAAATCGGAGGTAAAGTAAAAGGGGGGAAATAAGTGGAATGGGTACATCCTAATTTAAAAGAAATGCAGTTCGGGGGGTGAAATGACAAGCGGGCCCAAAATTTGGAAAAGGTGGCCATGATAACAGGGAAATAAAAATGGAAGGTGTAACCCCACCAAAGTTTTTTGCGGGACATGGGGGAAAACCCAAGGGTTTGGCAAAGGGGTGAATGGGACGCAGAAACAGGGCGGTGTGGGGAAGCAGTCTAGATTTTAGGCTTTTGGCAATTCATTTTTGGGTTTTTTTTTAAACCTAATAAAGCAAGGAAGGGTTTGGGGTTGGGGATAAAATTTTTAAAAAGGGGGAAAAAAGGAAGAACAGTTAATGGAAAGCCAGGGTAACTGCTGAAGCAGCAGGGAAAACAATTAGAAGCAGGAATTAAAGGAGTGTACCCGCCCACACAAAAACCTGCCAGATGCAGGTGCCCCCAAAAAAACAGGGTGCAAAAGAAGAAAAAAACTGAAAAGCTGGGGAAAATGTTGGGGTGTGCTGAAAATTGAAAATGGGTTTGTGAGGGGGGTAAAAGGGTGGTCCCCAAAACCCCAATGGGGAGAAAAAAGGTGTAAGGCCCGGGTAACCCCGGGGGTTCGGGCGGGAATGAAAGGCAAGGGGGCCCCTGAGAAAAGGGGGGGGAACCCAAAAAAAACAGGGGGAACCCACCCAGGGAAACCAATAGGGGCCCAAAAACGAAAAGGGTACCCCGGGCCAACTTAATTTTGGGGGGAAACGGGTAGTCCAGGGTCTAAGCCGGGAGCCAGTACCCAATGGGTGAATGAACCCCCCCAACCCCGGGGGTAGGCCCGCAATAGCGCTTTAGAAATAGCAAATCCCTGAGGGGGGTGCAATAGATCCAAACCAAAAAGAAGCGGGAAAGGGGTAGGGCCAAAAAAACCCAAGGGCCCCCCCATAACTGGGGTTGGTGATGCCCAGGGCTTAAAATGTGGCTGGCCCCCGGGGGTTACACGACCCACAGGATTTAAGGACCAGAATTTCCCAAAGGGGGACCCCCACAGGCCCCTTTGGGGGAAGGATAGGGAGGGGTATACACCCATCAGCGAACCCCGCGGAAAGCCATTGGGGCAAAACCAAACAGTAATTTAAAGGGGGTTTTGGGCCCCAAGTCCTTCCCGGGGTTCGGAACCTGGGGAGTTGCATAACACCAACTAAGACCCAAAGCGGTAGGCCTACATTAACGAAAAAACCTCAAAACCCGCGGGGCGGGAAAAGCCCCCCCTTTAAGGATGGCGGCTGCCGGGGGGGAACCCCGATCCCCATGGAAAAGGGGGCGTCCCATTCCCCTGGCCTTAAAAAGGGAAACCATGAATCAGGTCATGGAAACCGGGGAAAACCCCACCACCAAAGAACAGGGGCCAAAATGAAAACCGCCCAAACATGTAAGGGGTGTTTGCCCCCCAAAAGGGGCAGCCCTGCGCCCCCCGGGTGAAGCTTGGGTTTTAAAAAACCCCATGTACAATGCCAGAGGACCCTACTAAATCCCCCCCTCAAAGCACAGCCACAACGCAAAAAAAATGCCAAGGCTAAAAGTTATCAAAGGGGCCCCAATGTGCCCATTTGGGAAGACTGCAGATGCTGGCCCCCCAAAGCCGGTGCCCCTACATGGGCCATAGGAACTGGAAAGGCTTCCCCCCCCTGAAAGGAAGGCTAAAACAAAAACCCTCCAAGGTCCCAGGGAAAGTAAATGGATGAAACAGAAGAGCTGCAGCACCCCCCAGAGGGAGAATTTTGTAAGTTGTAACAAAAGGGGCAAGGCCCCCAAAGACCCTCCCTACCATTCACCTAAACGGCTGAAGCCAAAAACAGGGAAACAAGTCAAAAATGCTGAAGAATTGTCAAGGAAACCAAAGGGGGGAAAAACAAAAGCAGCATGGACACCATGGTAAAATACAGGGAAAAATGCCCCAATAAAACTCGCCCCAAACAAGGCTGATGGTAGCTAAACAAAAATCAAGCCCCCAAAAAATTTAATTTAGAAAATACCCAGCAAGATAACATTTCTGCCCAAACATTTGGGAAAAGTTATAAACCCCAAAAAAAACCCAGGCAAGTACCACCCCAAAAAGGGGGGTAACATACGGTGTGAAAAGAACGGGGTACAGGAAGTAAAAAGGTTTTGTCAGGAAAACCAAACCATGGAAACACACAAAAAAACCTGCCCAAGCCCTGGCCAAAACCAAGGAAAACGGGAAAAAACCCCCCTCCAAACTATGTAACCAAAAGGCCCGGCAGGTGAAAATACCCCCCAAACCTTAAAAGCTTCCTAAAAAACCCGGGAATCGGATTATCAAAAATAAAAAAAAAAACCAAACCAGGGGGCCCAGAACCCAAACCATCAAAAAGAGGAAGCTACTAATGATAAGAAAACATAAACAATGAAGTAATAGTCATGTAGGCAAAAATTCCCAAAAAAAACCCGCCAAAACCGGAATCCAAGGAATGTCCCCCCCCCAAAAAAAACCCCCCCCCCCCAAAAAAAAAAAATTTTGGGGTGCAAATATCCAAACCGACTTAACCCAGTTTTCCCAAAACAAGCAGGAGGGTAACCAAAACCCCACAAACACATCCCAAAATTTAAAAACCTAAAAAACCAAACCATAAAAAGAAAACCCCCAGGGGCAAAATTAAAAAACCCCCAAAAGGGGCCCAAAACACCCAATAAAAAAACCCCAAACTAGACCAAACATAGAAAAGGGTTTCCAAAACACACACCAAAAGAAAAAACATGCCTATACATTGAAAACCCATACCCCCCCCCCCAACCAATAAAAAGGGGAAAACAGAAGCTCCAGGTCCAAAAAAAAAGCCCAAACAAAGAACCCCAAAACAAGAAAAATTGTGGAAAAGTCCAGCGGGAAGAGAAACCCCCTGATACATAAAAGGCATGGGAGACATCTTTTTAAAGGGCGGAGAAAGGGTGAGCTCCTACCCTCCAAAAATGCCACATAAAAAAAGAATGATCACAAAAAGGGAATTACTTTTTTGGGGGGGCCTGGGGTTTTAAAAAAGGGGGGATGGCCTGATTTTCCCCCGGGCCGGATAGGGTGGGCCTCCACCTCCAAGATGTGGAAAGGGCAAAAGATAACCACCCTGAAAACTAAGTAAAAACAAAGGGAATGCTGCCTCCCGAGTGTCAAAATACACCCCCTGGGCCCCCCCGAATGGGAACTACTGGCGTGACGAACCTTGAAACCTCCTGACGAACCCAGCCAAAGGGAAACCACATTTTTAGGCCCCAAAGGGAAAAACATAAAGGAGGGTGAATCCAAGTAGCAAGCCCCCCAAAGGAACAAATGAAAGGCGGAACAGAACTCTGAAAACCCGGGCCCACGTACAGTAAACCCATAAAACCCCCCCCACCTCCAAACAAGGAAGTATAATGCCCCCCAAAAAAAAAACAAGGTACACAACCAAAGGGGAAAACCATTTGAAAAAAACCCGGGCCGGGGACCGTGCAGTCCTTTTATGTGACACCCACACCAATTCAAAGATTTCTAAGACCCCGACAGGAAAAAAACCCCAAACAAGGTCATTCCCTTTTTCCCAAAACCCCATAATATCAAGTATAGGGAAAACCCCACATGACATTTAGAAAGACCCAAAATCCCAATGGTAAAGGGTCAAAAATAACTATCTGGGTTAACACCCCACAAATCCGCCCAAAACTGTTTCACAGACATTGTATGTTTGGGGGCCCCCCAAAAAAGGGAAAGGAAGCCCAAAAAAAAACCAAAAACCAAATTTGGAAAGGTGTCCCCCAAAAAAATGAAATAGGGGGCTGGTGGGAAAAACATAACCGGGGCCCCCAACCCAAACAGAATCCCTTTCCCTTTTAGGCAACCCCCCATGACACCCTAAACGGGAAAATTTCCAATAGGGGTTGAGAGAAGGGGGCTTCACTTTATGAAAGGGGCCCAAGAAAACAAAAACCAAAAATTCCAACGGGAAAAGAACCCATCTTGGCAACCCCAAAAAAGGAATAACCATGGATAAAATTGAAAGGGACACTGGTTCCGGCTTTCCAACGAGGAAACCAGGGGGAAACAAATGCCTAATACAAAAAATTCCAAACACACACAAACAAAAAAGGGGTGATGCAAAAAAAAACTATAGATCCCCTGACAGAACTAGGTAACAAATTTAAAAAAAAAAAAAAAGAAAATGGATAGATTGTCCGGGGTTACAAATACCCAAAAAAAAAAAACCCAACACTGTAAAGTCAGCCACCACAAAATATTACCCAAAGAGCGGTCCAACATGGTCCTTTAAAAAATTTCCTGAAGGAACAACAGACAAGAATTTTTTGGTTTGCCACGGGGAAAAGGGATAGATCAAAAAAATAGGGGGCCTATGCACCCCAAAGGGGCCAAAAAGGCAGTTCCCCAACTTTTTTTACCAAAAAGCCTTAAGGTATTGAACAAGGTTCCACAAGTGTTCGGGACCTTGAAAGGGTTTTAAAAAACCCCGGTTTTTTTTCCACAAAAAAAACCCTTGTGGGGGCCCAAACCAAGGCAAAACGCTTAACATGTGACCATTAGATAAAAAAATATAAGGCATCCCACAAGGTTTGCCGGGGGACTCCCCCGGTTTTCCCTAGGTCAGGAAAGGGAAACTTTAACATGTTGAGAGGAAAAACCCCCCCAAAGCCCCCAGTAAAAAGCCCCCCAAAAAAGGGCCACAAAAACAAAAATCCTCCCTTTCACAAGCTGTAAAAAAACAAAAAATTTAATAGAAAGGGCCACCAAAACTGTGAAACCCCATTGGGAAACTTTGGGAACCTGGGAAAAGGTGAAGATTTTGCAAACTGGTTTAAGAACAACCATATACCCACCAATAAAGGGTTTTAACTAGAAAAGGGAGGTCATTGGGGTTTGGTCATCCATCACAAAAGACTAAAATTTGCCCGGGGGGTTTCAGCAGACACCTCCAAACTGTAAACCCCCCCAAAACCCCGGGAAAAACCCCCGGGGGGGGGTTTTGGGGAAAAAAAACCCCCCCAAAAAAAGGGGGGCCCTTGAGAGACCTGAACCCCAGCACTGACACATAGGACAAGCTGTACAAACCATAACACAGAAGCCACCCCAGCACGGTACCATAGAGAAAAAACCCTCAAAGGAATCCGATGGGGGGTGGGAGATGGTAGTTTAACCTTTTTTTAAAAGAAGAAAAAAACAAAAATTTTTCCCCCAAAATTTGGGAAAAACAACCCCACCAAAAAAACATCACTAGTGTTTGCAAATGTCACCGTTGTGGAATACACTACCAATGGGACAAGCCTGGTGAAGAGTCATATCTGAAAAAAGAACATGGTCAGTGACAACCCCTCCCCCCCCCCAAAATTAAAAAAGAAAAAACCCCCCCCAAAAAAATAAGACTAAAACTAAGGTTTTTTAAAATTTTAAATTTAAAAGTCCCCCAAAAACCCTGCACACAAAAACCCTTTTTTTTACACAAAAGCAGTTGTAAAAACATGACCCCAACACAAACCATAAACGGTGATATTGTTGAAGTTCACCCCCACCCAAATGTGGGGGGCTCAGAGTCCAACATGGAAGCCACATGAAAAACCCAACAAACCAGGGGAAAGGGGGGGGGGCCCCAAAATTTTGTAGCAGTTCACACATAGGTTTTTATGTGTAATCCAGGAACCAACCAAAAGCATCTGCCCAGTGCCCCAGCTAGATGACTACAGAGACATAGTGATATAGTGGGTCCTCAATGCAAACATCTTCCACAGATCACAAGTTGTTTATAAAACAGGGAATGTTTTGGCAATAAAGATGCAAACAGTTACAGCAACAAATATTTTGACAATTAAAAATATGGGGGTAGAGGTCAACTTTGGGTTGCCCTAGGGAAACAGCAGCCAGAGGTTTTGTCTGTCCCCCCGGGGGCAAGTTTTTAAACACAGATGATGTCAGCACTTTAAATAAGCAGGGGGAAAGAAACTTCCCAGTAATCCAATAGCATTAAGGGAAGTGTCATAACATTTAGGGGGCAAATCCCAAATGCTCAGTGTGTGTGAGATTGGTGGGGTGGGCGGGGGAGAAATGTCCCGGAAATGGGGCAACACACTACAGGATGCACACCCTTTTTAAAATGACATCAGCACCCAATAAGTACAGCAGGAGAAAAATCCAGAAGAAAACCACTGCATCCATCTCAAGGCATAACATAAGGGAGGGTTTTAACTGTGAATGACAAGTGTGTTGTCTGGGGGTGTTTTGTGTGTAGAAATGTCCCTTTTTTAAAAGGGCAACTCACTGGATGCACATTCCTTTCTAAACAGAATCAGCACCAATTTGTACAAAGGAGAAAAAAAACCTCCCAGTAATGCAATGGGGCCCGCAATCCCGTCTAGTGTCATAACATAGTTAGGTAGGGGGTTTTAATCCTGAAAGGGAGTGTGTGTTTTTGAGGGGGTTTTTTTTGTGAAGGAAATGTCCCTTTTGGTGGGCAAAACACTACAGGATGCACATTCCCTTTCTAAACAGGATGTCAGCACCCTAAGTACAGCAGGGAAAAAAAACCCCGTTTTAAAAGCCTGCTAATGCATCCATCTCAAGTGTCATAACATAGTTAGGTAGGGGGTTTTAACCAATGGGTGTGTTGGGAGGGGGGGTTTGTGTGTGAGGGAAATGTCCCTTTGGCAAAAGGACAACACATACAGGATGCACATTCCCCTTTTTAAACACCGATGTCAGCACCCAAAGCAGCAGGAGAAAAAAATGTAATGTGAATACTGGTCCGCTAAGGCCCTCAAGTGTCATAACATAGTTAGGTAGGGTTTGAATCCTGGAATGGCAAGTGTGTTTTGAGGGTGTTTGTGTGTGTGAGGGGAAAAGTCCTTTTGGCAATGGGGAAAAACACTACAGGATGCACATTCCCTTTCTAAACACATGATGTCAGCACCCATAAGTACAGCAGGAGAAGAAACCCCCCAGTAATAATAGGGTCTGCTAATGCCCTCTCAAATGTCATAACATAGTTAGGAGGGTTTAACCTGAATGGCAAGGGGGTGTTTTGGGGGGGGTTTGGGGTGTGAGGAAAGTCCTTTTTCAACTGGGGGAAAAACTACAGGATGCACATTCCCCTAAACACTGTTCAGCAAAATGGCTCACACAAGGGGGGATGGGAGGATGCTTTTGCTGAAGAGGGATTATGGTGGCCTGTTTGCAGTTTTAATTTGGCCCCAGTCCATGTGTTGGCCTGTACCTCCGTATATACCAAACAAGGGTGAACTGGGTTTTACCAAAGTAATGTTGTGGGGGCTGCTGAGAAAGAACCCTTTGGGATCTGTCCTGAGCCACTGTGCAATCCATCTAGTGACATACCTTTTACCAGCTGGTGACCTTCTGAATGCCCAAGGGGAGGGGAAAGGTGAAGGGCCAGGTAGGGGGGAACCACCTTTTAATGGCCTTTGGGGACTGTTTCAGAAATCAATTAAATAGTGTGGGTGCTCTCAGTATCCCCGAACCAGGCATTTTTCACAGATATGTGTTTTCCATGCCCAAAGGGTTTTTGGTGCAGTTGGGGGTGCAGATATTGGCGGGGGGCATTTCCCTTTGTTTTTTATCCCGATACCATGAAGGGGGGTTTGTCATCTAGCCCAAATAGGCACTATTGGGGGAAAAGCCTTTTCCAATATCTGAATGTGCAAAATGTAAAATGTCATGGATGCTGTAAGGGAAAAGTTGGCCAGTAACCTAGCATGGGTCCTCTGAGTAATTAAGTCACAAGTGTAGAGCTGGAAAAACAGTTTGTGTGCAACAAGGGTTTGGGGATGGGGAATGTCCGGAAAGGGGGCATGGGCAGATCAACAATGGTGGTCTATTGGAAAGGGGACCCCCGCAGAGGACATGCAATATGTTTTCCCCCTTGGGGTTGTGTGTAACTTCAGCAAAGGAAAATATGGGGGTGTGGAGAGGTGGGACCACAAAATATGTGATCTGATTTTAAAAACTAATTTAAAAATTATATCCTGGGACTGTTCAAACATGTGTGTCCCATGTGGGGGTGGTGTCTACTGGTAGTGTTGACAGGTCCTGTGGGCCCCTGGATGGTAATGGTCGATGTCAAGATGTAGGTGGTGCAAAAATAACATGTTTCCGACAGGTAGAACCAAACCCCAGCTTGGATGTCAGCACCCAAAAAATTTCAGGTGGAGAACAGATCCCAGTTGTAGTGGTTTTAAGGGTTTGTGTCATAAATGTTTGGTAGGGGAACCTGCAAAAGGGGGTGTGGGTGGGTGGTGTGTGGGTGGAGGGTGTCCCCTTTGGAACTGGGAGAACACACTACAGGGTGCCCCCTTTTAAACAAAGTGTCAGCACCCCTGTACAGCAGGAGAAGGAACCTCCCAAAAAGTAAAGCCTGCTAATGCATCTTTAATGCAAAAATGTTGGGAGTGTTTGAATCCTGCAACAAGTGTGTGTGTTTGGGGGGATTTTTGTGTGCAATATAAAAGTTCCTTTAAAAGGGAGCCCACAGGATGACACCCCTTTAAAAACCAAAGTGTCAGCACCCCTGTGGGAAAGGAAACCCCCAGTAATGCAATAGCCCTGCTAATGTGTTTTATGTATGAATTGGTAGGAAATTTTAAACCTGTAAATACATTGTGTGTGTGGCATTCCGAGAAAACATGTTAGTTTTGGCAAACAGGGGATCCACACCTGATGAAATTTTTTAAAAAACTGATGTTGTCACACCCTTGTAACCCGGGAAAAGGGAACATTAGAAACCAAAAGGTTTGTAATGGCCCCCGTCTGAATTTGGTAGGGGAATGAATCCTGCAAGGGCAATTTGGAGTGGTAGAGGGTGTGTAAATGCGTGTAGGGCAGATTTTGGAAATATAAATACACCCGATGTGCATCCCATCACAGGGGTGTCACCCCATATGACAGAAACAGGGGGTAGTTGGCTATAATGCCAATAGTTCTCCACTGTTTTTTTACCAGCAGATACAGATAGGATGTTTTAACCCACAACATATTTGTGTACAAGTATGACCTTGTGGTGGTGACAAAAATGCATGATTGTAAACCAGCAATGGCATTGCCACAAGTATTTGTGAAATACAAAATGGACCTATAGTTACCCGTTGACCAGATTTGTTGGATAAATGGGATTTTCAATGTATACCAAAGCTGTTTTTGTGCAGGGTCCCGTGGATGCAAATGTGGGGTTTGGGGAAAAACCAAGCAGGGGAAAAATCTGGTCTGGGATAAGTGTACAGAGCTGACAGGTGTGAGTTCCCCCCTTTGTGGAGGGTAAAGCTTACTGAAAGTGACCACTCTTGAACCCTTTCAACTGGGTTTAACAGAAAGTCACAAATTTTGGCTATGAGACCTAAAAAGTTTTGGATGTCATATTAGTGTTTTTATGGAGGAAGGTGGTTTCCCCGGTTGGGAGGGTTGTGTTGCCCGGTTGAACCAGTGGGATTTGAACACTGTAGCTGACTAACCCTATGGTTTTTGCTGGCCCAACAATGGGGGTGTTTATCGTGGCCTTGGGGTACCCCCCTATAGGTGTTAATGTGTGGGGCCAAAAGGCTGGTAAGGGGGACCTGAGTGATGGGTAAACCCCGGAGCCTGTTTTAAAGGTATGACAACATTGAGTTTCCCCCCTAGGGCAGTGTGGTGATCCTGGTGTACACTGCTTTGGTTTTAGAGCCCGTATTTAATTGTGTCCCAGGAGGTTAGTAAACCAGCCTGAGAAAAGGGGTATGGGTACCAAGGAGTTTGCCATATCATGGGGTGGGCACGCAAGATGACCCCTTTAAATTGGGTTCCTAATGAACCAGTGACGCCAGTGGGATACCCCCTGAATCAGTGGTGGAAATTAGACAACAACCTTACTTAGGGTAGAATACCTGGGGGGATGTTGGCAAAATCAGGTAATGGCCTGTGCCCCTGCGAGAGTTTCTATGTTCCCCTAATTTGTCCAGGGGGATGTCCCGGCAGCCAGGCATGGTCAATAGTGAGCAATTTTGTCCATGTTGCTGACCTGTATGCATTCTGGGTGGACCATAGTGCCCCTGGGGCATACACTGTGCCTTCCCAGATACGCCTGTTGAGCGGGACCCCATGCACAAAAAGACGGACCTGAAAGTCTGGCAGGTGTGTTGTGTAGCCCACACTGGGGTGGGGAAAAGGGGGTGTATGTGTGGTGTGCTTGTTTTGGGAAAATATGCCCGTGTGCCAGTGGGGGGTGTGTGTGCACAGGCACGTACTGGTCCCCCGGCCCCAGTGGTTCGCATGTGTAGTTGTCAATGCCGGTATTTGTCACTGAAAAATTATTTATTTTACATGTTAGGGAAGCCCAACTGGATGCAGTCCCTTTAGGGGGCTGGGAAACACGAGGGTACAATAAGCATTAAAATATAGCATACAATTTCCCAAAAAATTTTCAGAGATTCATAAGTAAGCAATTTAAATGTTCCACAGGTTAATTTAGACCTGACACAAGCAGGTTAAATTTAAATTAAAAGTACATGGGCACAGTTAACTCGAGTTCCGGCCCTTTATACTTTTACATACCAGCATGAAAATGTTGTTTGGGTCTATTTTAAATTGACCTAAGGTACAAGGGAAATCGCGGAATGGTTCCAGGGTCTACTTCAATTTCAAAAAAAGTCACCCTGTGATAAATGTAGTCAAAGTAATTTTTTAGAGGGGAAAAGGGGCAATTGAAGGGGTGATTGTAAATTTTGTGCAGGGGTATTGCTGGTTATGGGTTTTAAGGCCATAATCAGTTGGTTATTGTATTAGGTGGGTTTTCAAGAACCCGCTGTTTAGAGATCAATATGTGCCTAACAGGGGGGCCAGTGGGAAAACCCGGCAAGGTTTACAAATAGTGTTGTTGGACAGTCTTGTTCATATGGGAGTAGGGGATGCATCAGAAGGGTTTAACAAGGTTGGGGGCGAGCAGGGACCTTCTGGGGGGCAGGAAGGCAATTCTGTGTGCCCAGTTTCATTGATGGCTTGGGTAACGGTTTCATGTGGTCACATTGGTTATTTTTATAAACCCAAAGTTTTTGGAAAGGGTAGGGAGAATTTTCCATCGTTTGTTATGGTGGGAAGCGGTAGACCCTGTTGGGTAAAACCTTTATTTGATTTGGGGTTTTATGACGTTCAAAACCCTTTTTTATTGAAATTTGGGAGCCGCCCAAACCTTTCGGGGATTGGGTCAAACAATGGAACGCTTTGGTACACGGGGGATGCAAAAAGGGTTTTGGTGGGGGGGGGGGGGGGGGGGGGGGGGGGGGTGGGGGGGGGGGGGGGGGGGGGGGGGGGGGAGGGGGGGGGGGGGGGGGGGGGGGGGGGGGGGGGGGGGGGGGGGGGGGGGGGGGGGGGGGGGGGGGGGGGGGGGGGGGGGGGGGGCGGGGCGGGGGGGGGGGGGGGGGGGGGGGGGGGGGGGGGGGGGGGGGGAGGGGGGGGGGGGGGGGGGGGGGGGGGGGGGGGGGGGGGGGGGGGGGGGGGGGGGGGGGGGGGGGGGGGGGGGGGGGGGGGGGGGGGGGGGGGGGGGGGGGGGGGGGGGGGGGGGGGGGGGGGGGGGGGGGGGGGGGGGGGGGGGGGGGGGGGGGGGGGGGGGGGGGGGGGGGGGGGGGGGGGGGGGGGGGGGGGGGGGGGGGGGGGGGGGGGGGGGGGGGGGGGGGGGGGGGGGGGGGGGGGGGGGGGGGGGGGGGGGGGGGGGGGGGGGGGGGGGGGGGGGGGGGGGGGGGGGGGGGGGGGGGGGGGGGGGGGGGGGGGGGGGGGGGGGGGGGGGGGACGCAATTTTTGGGCCCCACAGGTACCCACAAATTACCCCCTGGGGGTCCCTTTAATTTGCCCGGGCCCCTGTAAAAAAACCCCCCGTCCCATCACCATCTAGGGACAATGGTGACATAGGATGTATAGGCAGGATGACTGTGCACAATGATGGGGTTGACAGCTGTGTACTGTCAATTGGCTGACCAATGGCAGACCCTGACACACCGTCCTGTACCATTACACATATATCATCATTACCAGTAGCCGTGGCACAGGATTCAGGTTCCCTGCCGCAGGTCACCAGAGCAGCCCCAGAACCTGTGGGATGAAGACAGGAAACACAGTTTACATTCTCCAGACATTGTTACCAGTGATGCACTTATACACACATGCACACATGGACACATGCACACGGGCACACATGCACACATGCACACATGCACACGTGGACACATGCACACGTGGACACATGCACACATGCACACATGGACACATGCACACGTGGACACATGCATACATGCACACATGTGCACATGCACACATGTGCACATGCACACATGCACACATGGACACAGGCACACATGCACACGTGGACACAGGCACACATGCACACATGCACACGTGGACACAGGCACACATGCACACATGCACACGTGGACACAGGCACACATGCACACTTGGACACAGGCACACCTGCACACATGCACACATGGGTACTGACACACCTGCACACATGCACACATGCACACCCTGCAGTATACACACAGAGCACTACTGAGTTACACTACTGTTACTAGCATTTTCAGGACTATTATAGGTTATGTTAAACATACTCACCAGCATGAATGGCCTGTCTCTCTGTAACCCTGGAGGGACCTGCAGAAATGATGAGATTAATGTTAGTGGGCACATCTGTCCCATTCATATTGCATATGATACAGTGTACAGAACAGTCAGGTGTACATATGGCATATTACCTGCACGCTCCATGTCGTGCTGCTGTGTGGAACCAGCCTCCATCATAATGCAGGTGTACTGCTGTTGGTGTTCCGGGGCTGGAGCCACAACACTTAGGAGTAGCCCCTCCAGTCTGGTGAGGGGGGGATGTGTGGCCACCCCACCTCCTGTGGCGATCTGTTGCCTGTGGATATCTGCTGCATGCTGCTGGACACTTCGGATTAAATCACTGCAGTGATGTCATACCTGCTCATATGTCCTGTTATGCGTGCCAATTTCATTTACCCTACGGACCAGGTCTTGCCACAGTGCGGCCCTCTCCTGCTGGTTCTGACTGGTGTGGGAAAACAGGATGTCATACTCCCGCTCCAGGCTCTGGTGGATCTCCTCATCCTCCGCAATGGAGTAGGTGGGGTTACGCTGTCGCGCCAACTCCCTGGAAGAGAACACAGACAGGATATCAGCAGACCATGTCAGCAATGTATGGCACACATACTATACATGTTATGCATGTGTAGTGATATACTACTACTCCCACATGTTGCATGTGTGTGTGCCGTGGTGGATACACAGGTACATGGCCAGATATTGGTGCTCAGCCAATACCTGTGCAACAATACCTGCCACATTCCACACTACGTAGTAGCATGCCCCATCGGTCAGCACACACTGACAGGTGCTATGCACAACCTCACTCTGGGGGTCCATGCCAAGGTACTGTATGTGGGACACCGTCCACTACTCTGCTGTGGACAGACGTTACACGGCCTGGATATACATATCCCACCACCACCACCAGTACAGTAGACTACATTGATATGTATGTGGTTAGACAGTTATTCACTTGCTGGGACTGGGATGGTATCCATGCAGCACACTGGGCCAGTGGAAGCCACAAGCCACACTGCTGACCCCTTTGCAAATGCTTACCACAGACATGCTGCAGATTGCATGACACTTGCACACATGTCTAACCCAGACCCTATGCACAACGGTTAGGCATCCTGTCCAGTGGACCCCAGACAGAGGCAGATTGTATAACAATAGCAGGGGGCTACTGCAGGACAGAGCACATTCACATTAAGGGTAGGCATCTGTGGTCAACACTGGTACTACGCTACAGTCTGTCATAACAACGGCCACAGCCTACTCTGGGGGGGTAATAGACACAAACACTGTGGATGACCACAAGGCCTTCTTCAGTTATGTTACACATACGGACCACATGCCTCGGATATGCTCTGTGTTAGTCCACACCTACTTAACATTCACCATACACACGCATATTGGCAACATTCCTACAGACATGTTCGGTGCACATATCCCCCTCTCCCTCACCTTTCGGATATTTATCACAGCTGGGTGTAACCTCCCTATCATCGCACATGTCCAGGTGAGGGCCTCTCTCACCCGAGGAGAACACACAGCATCACTGTGACCTCGTGGTCCCCCTGGATGTGTGCTACCAGCACTCTGAGGGGACATACCACCGCATGTAACACTGATAGTTTATCTTGGCTGTGCTACAGGATATGTACCTGGACAGTGGCATACAGCAACAGTGGTCCCACAACACTAAGGGGACACCTCGATTGACCCTGGGAATTACCACATCATATGCATAATGGGCCTGGTCTGCTACGCTATGGAGTACTGCAGTATGGGATGCATGTGCAGTGACATCAGGTACCTGCAGCCACTTGTTCCCAGCCAGTGTGCCTTTGGGATGTGCTGATCCTGGCTTGGGGCCTGGCTGACATTTCAAAGCAGTCACTACAGCCATTGCTAGGCCAACGCACAGACACATGCTACCAGGATCCTGGCCTATGACTGCTTGACATGTGATGTGTGGTCATCCCCTTTTGTTGGAACTACGTACACACAACATATCACATGGACATACCTATGGATACAGACCTATGACACATTTGGAGGGTTCACAGTATGCACACTGTTAACCTGCTACTTTGCATTACCTCTGTATGTCGCAGCTGGTTGCGTTCCACAGCTTCTGCTTGCTGCTGCTATTACTGTCACTGCTGACAGCTTCAGGGTAGAGTCACAGTGTGTTTTTTTTTTTGGTGCTCTCTCTCTCTCTCTCTTCCACTTCGCCTCTCTCTGTCTGCTTACAGACAATGCAATTAATTTCTTGCATGTGGGGAGTGTTAGCACTGGATGCTTTTGTAGGTATTTGCATAGGTCCATGTGATGGACTCTGCACCAATTGAAGGCCAGCATTTGCTAATTGCATACAGCCGGTTGTGTACTGATTGCAGTTCTCACTGTGATTTCAGGTCAGTGCTATAAAAGGGTATGTGTGATAGGCGTTGCCCTTTCAGATTGTGTGGGCGGGGACCATGCTGGTATGCTGTGGATAGTGTTCTGTGACTGTAAAGGTTAGTACCTCTCTCATGCTTCAGGCTGTGTTGTATATTCACAGTTCTCCATTCCTCTTTCATGTTCCCTGTAGCAAGTGTGTATGCACATTGACTCCTACAAGTATATCTAGATATATTTATATATATATATATATATATATATATATATATATATATATATATATATATATATATATATATATATATATATATATATATATATATATATATATATATGTACATATGCATACATATATCTATGTACTTTAACTGACCTTATTATCTTCAGGCTGCCAACTAGCATGGCTGTTTCTTTTCACACACTACTATTATGGATATCCATTGTTTGTGACATTTATTTTAAATGGCATGCTTTGTGTACTACACATCCTATATTCCCTTTACATTCATCCCTACTTTTACATGTTATATTTATTTTAGCACAATGTGTTTGCATAAGAGTCATGGCTTAGTGGTAATGTTGTACAGACTAATGTTTCCAAAGTCCTGGGTTCGGGACTGCCAGTGGGAGTTTATTTTTCTTTTGTACTTAGTACAGGACCTGTCAATCACAGTGACTAAGGCACTTTTAAGCAGTTGTAACCGGGCTAGCGCTGGTTTACACGGAGCTCACGCATGTGCACTGGCGGTTAGCTCCGCGCACACCCGGTTACAACTGCTTAACAGTGCTTACTCTGGCGCACACCCGCGCTATTTTCTTTGAAAGAAAATAAAATGGGGAGACAGGAAAGTGGTGAAAAAGGGGTCACAAAGTGGGTAAGACAGTAGAGAAACAAGCTTGGGATGTGCAGGAGGGATGTAGGTAAGGCCCATAGCTGCCCATTTCTTCTGCAGCAACAGCTGTGCATATGTGTGTAATTTGGTGTGACATTTGAAACCTTCCACCTGGGAGGTGTCAGGACAACAATAATACTTGTTGTACAGCCAATTGTAATTGATAGGTTCCATGTCCAGTGGACATGTGTGCGGAATGGGCAGCTATGTATGGGGCGTAATTTTTTGTGGGTACAGAGTGCCCTTTTTTTTTTTTTTTTTTTTTTTTTGTTCAGGTAAGAGTGGTATGTTAGGTGAAGGAAGTCAATTCAGCTGGGGAGGTAGGCTGGGTAGGTAAACAGACAAGACAAACAAGATGCATACAGGGGTGGTATATGACACGTGTGGGGGGGTTACACAATTGACGGGGACGGAGGTTGGGATGTCCAGAGCCCATGAGCCCACAGATGGCAACAGTGGAACTGATATCCCCACCCATAGGCAGTTGTCACTGTTCCTTCACTGCCCAGGACGGGGCTGTGCTGGGGGCTGTGTAGGCGGGGCAACGGGCATGCCAGTTAGTTGCCACCTGTGCCTCGAGCTGGCGTAGGGGCTCAAGGACAGAGTCCCGAATCTCCCTACGCACCACAGTCCGGACGCTACGGAGGGTGAGAGGTGGATTTCCTCCGGCCACACTTGCAGAGGGGGGGCGAGCCCCATCCCCTGCAGCGCTTCCACCCGCAGGTGGCACAGGGCCACCGGAGGAGGTCCGGACTCGGCACTAGTGCCAGGTGCACTCGCCAGCTGAGGTGGGAGAGGTGGGTCTGCTGGAACCCGCATTCCCTGTCGTTCTATGTTTTGCATTATGTCATGACAGTTTGGGTTAGTGACATATAATACCATTCACAGTTAGTTGTAACAGCATGCATTAGTATTCCCATTAACCAAACACCCAGATATTCACACCATTGAACAGCGTGCATAACACATGCATAATTTGAACAGAAATACACAGTTCAACAACATGCAGGGTTAATTGATGGCAACAGGCCATCAGGTGTGGGTGTATGAACAGGGCAGATGCATCAACAGACATGCAAATATATATGACCCAACAGGGCAAACGTCCAGGGGTGTTAATTGTGATTGCACATACCATTTTCACGTGGAATGGGTTATAGGTGGTTATAGGGTGGGGTAAATAAGGTAATATTAACACCTTCGAATACCAATACATATGCTGTACATTTCTAATAGCTACAGTTATATACACACTATTGTTCTAAGTACAGTGTCCTATATGTTAACTACTTCACCTTGCTGATAGGACTGTTACTGCAACATCAATATACATTTTAGTGTTCTTAATACACATTCATATCAAGCTTTGTTCAGTTACATCATCCTGCTCCTTTTGCTTTATATACATGTAGACAAGTGTGGATGTTTGGTATATCAGACAATCATCCTATCTGCGTATTTCAGACTGGGAGCAACAGATCCAGATTTTGGGATACACATTCCACATGCAGCAACACTTTGAATAGATTTTGCTGTTTGGTTCTGAGTCTCACATGCATTTAATTCTGTCTTGACTGCAGCATACTTTATTCAGGGTTTATTACTACTGTATTGCTGGATCCATGACACTCTCTCACACTCTCTCACTTGCTTTCATGTTACTATTCAGGATGGTACTTCTAGGCTTTATTGACATGTTTTAACAGTAGTTATTACAGTACTTTCCAGCAGTCTCACTTCTGTCATGTTTCAGTATTTCCACAGGGATATATTTCACACATGTGATTTCATCATCTTCTGCAGCTATACTTTACATCCTGCTGCAGGTTGTGTACTATTTTCTTACAGGCAGGGCATTTTTATTTCTGAATATATGTTGGACAGTTTCATGTTTAGTTTACACTTACAGGCTGGGAACTCTTGTAATCAAGCAATACTTGCATACACTTTCACACTGTTACTTGCAGATTCTATTCCTTACTGGCTACACTGCACTAGTTTGCTGACTGTCATACTTTTATATTTCTTTACAGCTAGTGGTAGTGGATTACTGACCTGCCTGGTGGCGCAACCGCACCAGCCTATCGCCATAGACTCTGCGGTTCGCAGAACGGACACCTGCAGCTGTAATATAAATGAAGTAATATTGGAATACACATCTCCAGAATTTCAGCTTGTTTAACTTTTTACATACATAATTAATTGTTACTTACTCAGTGGTGGGGCGTTGGGTGATTGCCGGGCCTCCTGGATCCAAAGGTTCAGTTGGTCCTGCTTGCGTCTCTTCAGGTCCGCATGGTGGTGACGGACCTGCTCACCTGTCCTTGGAATTCCTGTGGCACTGGTGAGTTCATGAGCCAACCGGTCCCACGCCTCAGCCCTGTACGCTCCCCAGAGGACCTGGCCCTGCATGAGTTGGGCCTCATGATTGTGGACTAGGAGCCAGGCCATGTACCTGGACTCCTCAACACCCCACCTCTGCGCTCGAAAGCGACTACCCTCTCCTACACCTGACATTCTGCCTGCAGGTCTGTTCTACAATCATTTATGCTGTGTATTCCCGCCTATGGGGCTTATATAGTCCATTTTTCCCGCACATATCTGTGATTGGCCATTTTAGAATTGTATCAACTTCAGTAAACCTGCATTGTCATGCTCTAGTTTGTATTCATTCCTATATATTCGCTATTATTGCATTTCTATGTACTGTTGTCATGGCTTAGTGGTTCCGTACCTTGACTATGGTGTATAGTATCCTGGGTTTGAACCTGGCCACTGCTTTTCATGACTGTCTAGACATGCTGAGGGGTGTGTCTGTGTAAAGGCAGTTTTGATACGGCTTGCTCAACATTGACCGTCGGTACGCTGGTTTAAGCCTCATTTGGCTATCGGCATGCATATTCCGCTCAGCTCAGTTAGGGGCACATATATTTAGCGTGTTAAACCTATGCTCAGCTACGGGCACTCATTTTGCACCAGTTAAACCACTGCTCATCTACGGGCACATGCACTCACCCTGTTAAACTGTAGCTCAGCTATGGGCACATCTGGCATTTTTTAGTCTTTTGTTACCTCACATTTCTTCAATATGAATGGGCTATTTCATTACAATTTACATATATTGCGGTTTTATGTGTACATATTTGTCAGGGACTTGTTTCCTGCTTATTTTGCAAAAAAAAAAAATGGTGTTGTGGGGGCTCGAACCATGAATGCCTGCTCTGCAGCCAACATCTCTACCACTACGCTATTGCTTCCTGGCTTGTTTTGCATATTTAGTTCTTATATGCTTTCCCATTGACAGCTAACTGTAGCTGCGCTACGGGCACGCCCGCGCAAACGAGCACACTCACAGTTAAACATTTTTACAATTTAAAAAAAAAATGACATGTTCATTTATATTTCTTTTATGTTTCATAGTCTGTAGGGGCATGTGTTGTGTTGTGTTTATTCACATTTCCGTGGACTCTGTTGTGGGTGTCTACTTTGGGCACTTTTACACTTCTGGGGGCGTGTCCGCTTGCAGGGCTCAGCCTACGGACACGCCCCCACATGTCTTACACGGACCGTGTTAGACTTAGGTGTGATTCAGCATGCTCTCATGAATATGCAGAGCATGCTGACATCACTCCGTTTAACTTCAGCCTCCGTGTAAGAGTTATAACTCTTACACGGAGGCTTCGTGAATCCTGCCCTATGTTTTCGAATATTTCTACAGTTCAGGTTTGAAATTTAATGGTATTTTTCTCATATAAGTAGAAATTGGATTCGTATGAATTTACTATAATGTATTTAAACTTGGCCTGCCACATTAAAGTATATTTTTTAAATGTTTGTCAATGATTTTTATTATAGAATGAAATCTTATTGTATAAAAAGTTGTATATTTATGTCACTTTTAAAATGGATGTAAACCATTTGTTGGGTGTTATTCAGTAAACCTCTGAAATACATATAAGTAACCAAACAAAAAGACAGCAAATTTCATGCAGTTTAGGTTATTAATGTAATAAACCATTCAGCATAGTTTTTAATAGGGAAGTATCTGACTTGTTTTCTATATCAACATTAAAGTCTTGGATCACAGAAAAATGAACTGTAGGTCTATAAATGGGGTAGATGCACTAGGGTATAAAAAGAGTACACAGGCAAATGTACCCAACATTCTTTTCTTGGTTTGTAATTCATTCCATGCCTGGCCATAGAAAGGCCTTGGGCTGTTATGGAAGTACAAAACAAGAGTGAGTGGGAGTTGTACTGTCCCAGTTACAAGAATACGGCACCATTAGAAAACTAATAAACAGGCACAACAAATATGTCCCCTGGTTTAACGTAGAGTAATGCTGCATCTAAGCAGAGGCGTGTTGGAAGGAAGTCAACAGTAATAGTAAGTTGTGCGATTTTTGTAACTAATTCCACTGTAGTTTCACTACCATGCAAGGCTCACTATGCACCGTGCATGTCAGAGATGACAACTGACAAGCATTATGTAATTTATGTTTCTATTTCTAGTTTTAGAGATGTACACTTACTGAAATGTAGGAGGAAAGATCCATAACTTACAACTTTGTTAGAATTTTAGAAAGGAATTGCTCAGTGTAAGTCCTGTCATATACTACGAACAATGTATTACTGATATTTTTTGTTGTGTTTCCTTAGCTTTTACAGCATTTCAGAGATTGTTCAGTTATAAGGGTGCTCAGCCTAACAGCTGATATATAAATAACAAGATAATCACTGCAGAATTCCTAAGTATTATTTGGGAATTCATCCAAATATGCATGCCACTGTTTGGCTGGATCTTTTCAGTAGTCTGGAATCCTCTCGAACACAGCTCTAATCTGGCACCATAATCATTAGACAGGAAAACTGTAAAAGAAAGGGAATGCTGGACTTCCCTCTGTTCTTCTTCAGAGAGGCTACATCAACAAATATTCTTGTGGCAGTATAAATGAGCTGAAAAAAGGCAAAACAATGTGTATGTAATGGCATATTTCATATATACATATGCATAATTCAAATACAACTGCCTTGCAGAACCTTAGAGAAAACATATATCAGGATAGTAACAACTACATACATAAGATTAAAATAACACAGAGAAGCAGTAAAATGTAACCTGATTATGTGTAACACAGGTTACTACTGGCCAATATGCACAAAGAACTAAGAAGGGGGACTATAATGCAATTTTGATTCCATTATTCATAAATTAGTGTTGTCATGAGTATCCTTACATAATTCTACTATGTGCATTATAATGGTAACTGATGCAGAAAATCACATGGTTTGGAAGAATGCCAAAATCTGTACCACAGGCTCAACAAAGTCTAAATCTTGCCCTGTAGCACTACCAAGCAAATCCTGTTCTGCTCTCAGAGTAAATATCACATTTTTTATGTTGAAAAGATATGGATGGATGACATATGTCAGACTCTCAAATATTACCAGACACATTCCTGAAGATAGTTGTGATGTTAGCTTTTGATTAGGTGGAATGGACCCTATTCTACCCAGTTATATTCTTAAAATGCTTTTTATACCAAAAATAAATAAATTTCACCCACCATGTGGACAGTGGCTGTTTAGTGGCTGATCTACAGTGTTTTCCTTTCATAGAAAATAAAAAATAACTGCTTTGTGTGTCCATTGGGTTAGTTCTTATAGGCTCATAGGTAATCATTTGTCTAACTGCCTTTGTGGGACAATTTAAGCCTAGCCATTTTTTTCCCTTTTTGTTCATGAACTAACCTACCACATTTGGTTACAGATTGGCCTTACCCATCCCATGGTCAATAATTATATACTACCACTAATGAGAATAACTGGGGTCATACCCTGGATAATTTGAGGGGACCCATGTATGGGATAAAGCATATAGGAGCTACATCTATCTATTATTACTACAAGAGGCAGTCCAGGGATACATTTTCTGTTTCCCATCCATAGATCCAAGCTGCACTAGAATAAGAAAAGGGATGAACTTTGTTTAATGTGGATGGGGAATCTGTTCCCATGCAGCGGTATTGCCTGTGAGATATACCAGTTCCTTCAAACCATTATGTTGATGCTGTAGAAGAGGTTTAGATCCCTAGACAGAGTATTTCTGATGCCATTTCACTTGCTGATATGGAGTAAATCCATCAATATTGAGTTGGAGAATGCCTTGTATGCCAAACATTGGTAACCTTTTAGCAGTCTGTAGGACACTGAGTGTAATGGCTTTGAGTTCAACCATGTAGAACATGTTGCTCAGGCCTTTTGTCCTTGTCCTAAGTTTTCTCTGTGCACATTCCAGTTGTTGCATGTGCCCAAACAGAGACATATCAAATGGGTCTTTATATTCAACCATTGGCCTAATGAAGGCTGTGTAAAGGGGGTCAATGACATCCCTAGATCTAGACACAATCTGTTTATAAACTGTGCAGTATAGAATTATTTTCTTAAAATAATGGATACATGTTGGTTAAAAGTTAGGCCACTGTACACATAAGTTGCCAAATTCCAAACAACTGGGTCAACTCTTAGGGACGTATTGTTAATGTGGTAGTTCCTTGAACTCCCAAAGGATAAAATGATGCATTTTTAGCATTTAGTTTCAGTCATTGATTTTGGCACCAGTTATTTATTTGAGCCAAACCTTCCTGCAGGATAGTTAAGTAATTTGGGGATTCAATGACTGCTTGTAGCTTGCAGTTATTTGCAAATTTAGTCAATCACAGCCCTTGGCTTTCTACAAAAGACCTAAATATTTTATGTACAGTCACACAATGCAGGATACTTACCCTTTTAGTTATGTGAGGAAGATGGGAAGTAGCTGGAGGACTGGTCCAAGATAAATATGGATACCACTATGTATATAAAGCAGGGGATTGACATTGAATAGATCCTTTCCTTATTAAAGAGCAGATATACAGTTTAGACATTAAGACCTGGAGATTGGAAAAATCTTCTTGCTATGTTCCCTGTTAATATTTTAGGTTGAAAGAACTCTCTTGTTCAAATGGAGATATGATTATTTGTTTATTTATTTAATTTATTTATTTTATATACAAAGTTCAGAGTCTTAAGAATGAGACATGAGATGTCTAAAAGGTTTCAAATACAAAATATATTTAAGTAATCATTTATTATAGAACCTGTGGCTAAAGGATGTTGTACAGGTAAACAAAAAGAAGTGGCCGGGTTATTCAATTTAACAAATTAATAAGGTAAGTTATATTAAAGAAAGATACAAGATACCATAAATTGGAGGAAATAAAACATTATTGATAGCTACAGCCCTGCTTTGATATCAAAAGGAATATCTAGTCCACTTGGAAAGGTAATATTTCAAAATATTTGTTCTTTTAATGTTTTCCAATGTGGACTTCATTAAAATAAATATGTTTTGGAGTAGCCTGAAATCAGCCACACAATTACATTGATAATCTTGAGGTTTCCATGCCATACCTTCCATTTTCCCTTCCCTTCCCCATATTATTTGTATTTATTTATTTATTTTTTGCTGACAGGTAATGTCAAATGTCCTGTCACTGTTAGAATACATAGCATGGTTGTTGTGGTTAGTAGGGTGCTATCAGAATATGATTTACTTATTTTCAATCCCTTTAAAAATAATTTTGCAATACGATTAATTGGTGGAAATGGATAAAAATGGCCCTGCATCCAAGGAACTGAGATGGCACTTACAGTGCTGGAGGAGAAGGAAGGCTAGAAAAGAACACAGGGAGGCAATTGTTTAAATATGATGCAGAGCATTCATCCCCAGGCAGTACCATTTCATTTACTGCTTCCAGTTTCTACTCATGGTTGACTGACATCCTTAGGCATAATGTATCTGCCACTGTTTCTTGATGCAGAATATGAATTGATTGAAAAGTTAGATTAAAGTTAATTGTTTTTACCCAGACATTAATAGTCAGTCTGTATAAACAACTGTGTTCAGTTACACATCACTGAGGAATCAACTCACAGAGCACAACTTCAGGAGAAAGCATCCTGATGAACAAAACATGAAACAAATCCTCCTCACCTCCCATGCTTATATATATATATATATATATATATATATATATATATATATATATATATATATATATATCTATACCAACATCACAGCTGCACAAACACAAGAATGGAAATATGTCCCAAAAGAAAGGCATCACTGCAGGTGTACACTTAGAAAGTGGACTGACAGTAACTTTCTATGGAAAGCAACAATCAGAGACTTTAACTTCACCAAATTGTACTCAGCAAGATGGTTCCTCGGTGGCTTGTAAATCAAAACAAGAAGCAGAACAGCTGTATAAATGGTATGTATGCCTACTCCCTTGTTTATGGTAAAAATCACAGGAGTACCCTCTATATAATCGGAAAAGGTATATTAGGATAAGGCTAGACTACATATCAAACTTTCAACTTCACACAGACCTGACAAATGCAAAAATTAACCAATTACTGTTTTAGGGCTAGGAAAGTTCTTACATGTTGACTTCTGAAAGTATAATGGCTGTTGAGGAATGGGTTCTACTACCAAAAGGCTTCCCCAATGCTGCAGTGCTACAAAAAAAACCTTCCTTGCAGATAACTGCAGATATAATGTGATTAATCTTAATGTAATCTAAGCTTTTGCTTATTTACCTGAAGACATACCTGACTACGTTTCTCCAGCTTCATGCTGCACTCTGTGGTGCATAAGGGTATCTTATTTACTTTCTACAATGTCCTCTCTTCATTTCTCTTCCATCCCCTAGCTCTGCTTTAGCCTCTTCCACTTACATTTTCAATTTTATTCTTACTTATAATGACTCTGTTTTTATATTTTGTTTTCTGTTTTGTCCATTCCTCAATGCAAGTCAACAGTTCATTGCACTATTGATTAGTTAATGTGTGCGTGTGTGTGTGTGTGTGTGTATCTATGTATCTATATATATATATATATATATATATATATATATATATATATATATATATATATATATATATGGATCTAAGACTTTTGATCGAAAGATCGCTTTTCACCAAATAAGCGCTTCCGCTAAAGTGTGTTAAAAAAAAAAGAAAAAACAGTAAATTAACATTTATGCAGGGGAGCAAGCCCCTCTGCACCCCCCATTTGTGGGGCTGTGCCCCCCACACACCCCCTACTTTATTATTCTCACTCCGAGATCGCACTACAGTGGGGAAAAGGGAAAACTTCCCTTAACCGCACCGTAGTACGATCTCCGCAACAGTCACTCCCCCACAACTCCCTCTACCTCCAGGCATACTTCCACGAAAGTGCTTCTTCGGTGCAAAGCACTTTTGCGTACATATGCCCGGCCGTTTCAGATTTGGTGAAACGGACGTTTGCGCATTTGTCATAGACCCATATATATATATATATATATATATATATATATATATATATATATATATATATATATATATATATATATGGATTCACTTCAGAAGCCTGAATGATCACAAACCTGAATTGCATAAGCCGGTAGACGAAAAGCCTGAAATTTCATAAGCCTGAAAGCTCAAAAGCCTGAATCCCATAAGACTGAAAACAGATAGGATACATATACTGACTGAAGATAACACAAAACAGATTATATTCCACCAAATATAAGCAGGGGGGCAAGCACCCCTGCACCCCCATGTGGGGGCTGTGCCCACCACACCCCCTGCTACATATATATATATACTCCAAGATTGCTCTTCACTACACTAAAGTGCAATGTTGGAGTTGATATATTTAATTAGCAGGGGGTGTGGGGGTTGCAGGGGGGCTTGCCCATACTTGGTGAAAACTGCTATCCTTTGTCTTGCATTTGTGTGTCATTTTTATGTTCTGTATATTTTCAGTCTTATGGGATTCAGGCTTTTGAGTTTTCAGGCTTATGAATTTCAGGCTTTTGGTCTTCCGGCTTATGCAATTCAGGCTTGTGATCATTCGGGCTTCTGAAGTGAAACCATATATATATATATATATATATATATATATATATATATATATGTGTGTGTGTGTGTGTGTGTGTGTGTGTGTGTGTGTTTGTGTGTGAGTATGTGTGTGTGTGTGAGTATGTGTGTGTGTGTGTGTGTGTGTGTGTGTGTGTGTGTGTGTGTGTGTGTGTGTGTGTGTGTGTGTGTGTGTGTGTGTGTGTGTGTGTGTGTGTGTGTGTGTGTGTGTGTGTGTGTGTGTGTGTGTGTGTGCATATCACCATCTTGTGTACTCTGAATCCTATATTATATTTTTGTGTGTTTTGGTTTTTATCATGTTTTGTCTCTGTATGTTTATTTGGAGTTATCTACTGAAAATGGGTCTTCTCTGCTGGATATTCCCAGTTGTGAAATGTAAATAAATAAATAAATACATAAACAACTCTTGCACTGCAGCAAAAGCACCACTACTGGGTCTTAATACAAGTCAAATGTCTTCCCATCCAGCATAGAATATATCCACTGCTATGCTCCCTTCTGTATAAATCTGCTTAAACTACATCAGTTTTGCTCTTTTACCCTTAGTATTGCACTCCCATTACAACCTTAGATCACTCCCTCCAATTATATTATCATTTCATACATCACATAAAAAGCATGCTTTCATAATTTTTCAGTGCTAGTCCCCAAATATTTGGAATTACTGTGTGACTCCTGGAAAAGCTCACCAAGACTCTGACACAACTTGCTATGAGGGAAAGGTTAGTTTGCTTTTGATTTTTTGCATTTTATATTACTTTATTGCCTTCTTCTATTTTGTATACTGCGATTTGTTTTCTTTACACTGTGTTTTACTTGTATTCTGCTTTTAATTGCATACTAAAACTTGAAAAGAGACCACAGCTGTGTCTCTCGTGAGTCACACAGAATTTTTCCCTCCCTCCCTCACTGTTGCTGTTGTGTTCTTAAACACAACTGTCTTTCTAGTTGCCTGCCCCTTATGTTAATTTGATTACATATCTCCTTACCTCTCCCCTTTCACTGGCTGTTGTGAGTAAGCACAAAATTATCACTTTGTGAAATCAGTCCCCTTCAACTATTTAAATTTATTGGCCATCCCACTGTATTCCATAAAGCCAGAAGACAAAAGTGCCCACCCCCTTTCAATCTGTCTTTCTCTTTTAAAGTTAGTGGATCTCCACTTAGACAACTGAAACTTTAGCTAACCCCCCTTTTCATATCTAACTGCTTAGTGCACACTGCAGTGTTTATAATATTAACCCATTTTTTCATCTTACCTTTAAACATCTATTGCAATACCACCAGTTATTGGAGAGCCCACATTCTGCCTGTCAGTAGTCATCTTGAGATTAGTGTTCCTGTTTTCCCTTTGTTTTCAGTAAGTACTGTTTGATTTGTTTCTAACTTCAGAATATCTGCCTAAATACCCCATCCTTAAATTTTCAGTGTCTACTTATTAGTTTCCCCTCAGGTGCTTGGCTGTGCCCTGTACAGACACCCTGAGTGACATTTTTCTTCTAAAAGCATGATTGAAATTTCTTCAACACCTAGTTGCACACAGGACAACTAGTTTGCAACGACAAGCACTGCCCCCAAATTTCCAAACCAAATACTCCTGAGATTGCTTTATATTCTCACTCCAGCTATTTAATCAATTGCTATGGATAAGAACTTTCCCACTATCTCCCTTACCAGCTTGGTGGATATTGGCATCCTGAGGCAATGTAGAAATTGCCCCATGTTTAATGACAACCAGTTAATTCTCAAACAAACTGATATGGTATGTGAGAGATGTATTTACACAATGTCACTGGAGGCAAAGCTCTCAAATAAAAGTACTCCTAATGTCAATAAGGTTGTTCATAGGTTCATAGGTAGGTACTAGGCTATCTGCCCAAAGGCATTTATAAGCCTAGCCAGAATGTGTTGGCTTTCGCCGCCCCTTTAGATTAGTTCCCTG
Organism: Protopterus annectens; assembly: GCF_019279795.1. Classification (NCBI taxonomy): domain Eukaryota; kingdom Metazoa; phylum Chordata; order Ceratodontiformes; family Protopteridae; genus Protopterus; species Protopterus annectens. The sequence goes on along the minus strand of NC_056731.1, from coordinate 127,822,068 downwards.
TGCCTCTGTCCAGCAGAGCCATTGAAGTGATCCCTGGGGTAAACTTTCTGTTTCCCACCCACTCGTCAAGGTTTCTCTTGAAGAGTGTTAGCGAGGAGCTCTGCCTAATGTAGATTGGAATCTTGTTCTAAAGCATGGGAAGTCTCTGTGACAGGAATCTATCCCTCCAGCATGTCCTATTTATTGTTGTGGTGAGGTTTAGATCCCTAGAGTGTGTGGCTCGAGGGGATAAGCTTTTCTTTAGGTGGAGCATGTCGATCAGTTCTGGGTTGGACATGGCCTTGTATGTCAGGCAGAGATCACCTCTGTGTAGGCGGTATGCAACCGAGTACAGCTGGAGTTTCTTCAGTCGTGCTGCATAGGGCATCTGTTTGAGGCCAGTGATCCTCTTGGTGAGGTACTTCTGTAGTCTTTCCAGCTGTTGCAGGTGTCTTGTAAGATACATCCCAAATGGGGCGTTGTATTCTATGATGTGTCTGATGAGCGATGAGTAGAGGGGCACAATGACCTCTTTTGATCTGGATGCGAACCCTTTTGTGATAAGGTGTGCCATGTAGAAGGATTTTCTAACCACTTTGGCAATGTGATTATCAAAGGAGAGGTTACTATCTACTTGGGTCCCCAGATCCCTTATTACATCTTCCGTATTTAGGGGACTACCACCTATGTGGTAGTTTGTGGCTACTTTGTTTTTTCCAAAGGTGATGACTATGCACTTTTTGGCATTTAAACTGAGGCCATGATTTTGACACCAGGTGTCCGTCTCAGTGAGACCCTTTTGGAGGATGTCTGTGTCAGCCGGAGAGTCAATTATAGCCCCTAGTTTGCAGTTGTCTGTGAACTTGGTCAGCCATAATCCTCCTGTGCTTGCCTGTACCTCTGAGAAGTATATGCCGAGCAGGAGGGGTTCTAGGACTGAGCCCTGGGGAACGCCACTTGTAACCCATTTAGAGTCAGACCTAGCTCCCACAACTCTTACGGTGTGGGTTCTGTCCATGAGCCAGTTGGCAACTCATCTTTTGACGTAGGAGTTTATGTTCAGGCTGATGAGCTTGTCTTTAATACCAGAATGGGGAATGGTGTCAAAGGCCTTTGCAAGGTCTAGATAGGCTGTGTGTACCACCTTTCCCTAATCTATAGCCTTGGTAACTGTCTCAAAGAAGTCCACCAGGTTTAGGAGGCATGATCTGCCCTTAACAAGGCCGAACTGGGTAGGGTCCAGTGTTTGGAGGTTCCCAATGTCTCTGTTAATGAGTTCCATGATGATGCGCTCCATAGCCTTGTGGACCAAGCTAGTCAGGCTTATAGGGTGATAGTTCCCAGGGCCTGTTGTGGCTCCACCTTTGTGGAGCAGAATAATCGTTGCTGTGCACCACTCTATGGGTATGTAACCTGTGGAGAGGCTGAGTTTGAACAGCGTGTTTAGGTGAGGGGTTAGTTTGTCTTTGCACTCATGTAGGACACAGCCTGGGACTCCATGTGGTCCCATTGATGCTTTGTTTTTGACTTTGGAGAGGGATGTTTTAACCTGAGTGTCTGTGATTTCAGGAGCTCTATATTCTTCTGGTATGGTTATGGGCCCTTTTGGGGTTGAGAGGGGGGGTGAAGTTTGCGCTGAACCTGTCTGCCAGGATGTTGGCAATATCGGTCAGTTCAGTGTATTTTGTATCATTCTGCACTAACTCTGAGCAGATCTGAGCATTGCCACTTAGATTCTTGACATAGCTAAAGAATGCCTTGTGGTTATCTTTGGAGTCCTTGGCAATTTTTCTTTCGAAACTCGCCTTGGATAATTTTATGAGGGATCGTAGTTTCTTGCTGATACTGATCAGGGATGTCTTCCCATCTTGGGATTTTACTCTTTTCTGTACTAGTTTCCTCCTATTGTACAGCTTGTTTATGGCAGGAGACCACCTGACTGGTTTCCTTTTCTTGGAGGAGGGAGTCTTGGTTTTGCTTGGGATAGCACAACCCATGCATTCTTGTAGGTGCCCATAGAATGCATGAGTAAAGGATTTTGCAGCTTGGACAATGTTATCCTTTAGCATGGAGGCTTTGAAACTTTCCACCTTGGTCTTAAGTAATGTGAAGTTTGCTTTTGAAAAGTTTTTCACAATGGTTTCCTTGTCCTGGGGTGAGGGCGGAATGTGGATATCCAAAGTGATTTGTTTATGGTCAGATCTAACCAGTGAGGGGTTGACCTCCGGTGTGGAGCACCTGTCGCCCATGTTGGTGATGACCAGGTCCAATATGTTGTCACCTCTGGTGGGAGTGTTGACCAGTTGATCCAGGGAGTTTGAGTTTATAAATTCTAGGAAATGTTGGGCAAGGGAGTTAGTACTTAAGTAGTTCTCCCAATTAATCTTTGGGTAATTGAAATCACACAATATTAGGGTGTTTGGTAGGACCTTTATATTTCCCAGTGTTTCCAGAAATGTGGAATGGGGGTCCTGGGACATGGTGGGTGATCTGTAGCAAGCTACAATTTGAATTGCAGTTTTGCCCATTGTTAGTTGCATGTGAATGATCTCTGAAGCATCATGCTGTGCCACTAACCTGGAGGTGTGGGTATCCTTGATGAATATGGATACGCCCCTGCCTTTTGTATTTCAGTCCGGGTTCTGTGGCCGAAATGTATGGTATGAGTTGTAGCCTGGTAGTGCTTTGGTGCTCTCTGCAGCCTTAAACCAGGTTTCTGTTACTGCACATATATCGATTTTCATACTGAGGAGTGCCTCTAGTGCGTGCGTTTTGAGGTTTAGACTTCTGGCATTGAGTAGCATCACCCTCAGTTTTTTGTTACTTGTGCTATTTATGGCGGTGGCTTTGTATTTTGAGCATTGCCTAATAAAGGCACTATTGGGGTGGCAAGACCCTTGGCTAGTATTCGAAAGCTTAAGGGTGACAGGTGCAAGCCATCTCTAGCAAAGCAGCGTGGCTTGTTGAGCATGTCATCCCAGGCTGACAGACAGTGAATCCCCTTTGAATGACACCAGAAACATAGCCAATTGTTGAAATTGATAATTTTTTCTTTATACTGTGGTATCATTCTTGGTGAGGGCAGGATGCTACTCAGGGTCAGGGTCATACTGGCCTGGGCTACAAGATCAGAGAGCTCTTCCATGTCTCTTTTCATGTAGTCCAGCGAGGTATGGCTCAGGTCATTCACACCAACATGGACAATGGCAGAGTCGTATTTGTACTTGTTCTGGAGTGACCTGAGTGCTTGTGTTATGTGGCGGATCCTGGTGCCCGACAGGCAGCTAACAGTAACCTTCTCCTTATTCAGTCTAGCGAGTGGGATGTCAGTGTGCCTTACTATAGAGTCACCTATTACTAGTATGTTGGGTATTTTATTTTGCCTTAAGGGCTGTGATTGCGTGGCACATTGGTTTTGTAAAGTATGTGTTTCATGATTTGTGTTGGGGGGAGGAGATTGCTTGGATGTCTGCTTTGGAGGTCTCTGTTGCTTTTGCAGATTTTTATTTAGAGCCTCCAAGTACGTTTTCGTGTATTTATGAGTGTTTTTTGCTGGTGCTGGTTTAATGGGTCTATGTAAGACTGGTGGTGTGATGCAAGTATTTCCCTTCTCCTCTTGACTGTCTGATCCAGCCTTGGGTTGAGAGAGCTTAGTCTCCAGTTTGGCTGTATAATTGCATCTCACACATGTATTAGTGTTTGGTGGTAGGAGGAGAGAGTTGTCTGTGTACATGAGGCAGTTGTAACATTGCCTCAAAATGCCCAGATTCACCAGTTGGACTGGAGAGTATGCCTGAAACTGCCATTTGGACATGCCTGGATAGGTACAGTGAACTGTTTTACTGAATGGCTGGTAAGGTTGAATAGAGAGCCTTGTCTTTCTGTACAGTAGGAGGGTCTAGTGCTAGGGTTTATAAGTGCTTGCTATGAGTTTTGAGCAAGTGCTGGACTTAGAAATGAATGGCTTGAGTGCTTAAGCTGAAAGTTTTTCTAGTTCCAAGGGAAAAATTGAAGAGGAGACTTTGTGGAGCCGGGAATAGTTATACCCTAGCTAACCAGCACTGCCTGGCGTGCAAAACTGGGCAAAAGCGGTATTTATAGCAGGGAAATGAAAGAGATAGAAATTAGCCCAATTTCTCAGCTGAAACCACTCCTCCAGGGACAGATAGGCTGCTCAAAGCTCCCCTCTCTCACAGGTGAACAGAGAAACTTCCTTCTATCCAGGTAAGGTATGGTCAAACAGAGATTTGTAACATAGCCCTGAATTCAACACAACCTGAAAACTGGACTATACTAGCTTAGAAAGGCAGGAGACAAGTATATATATATATATTTTTTTTTTCAGAAAATAAAGCAGATACTATCAAAAAAACTCTTTAAATGAACAGAAAAGATACTTATTGTTATATATCTCAGATCAGAGTTGTAGTCAATGCCACTAGCAATAAAGTAGGAAGAAACACAAATACAGTAAAAGCAGATGAATAGAATGCAATGTATATATATATATATATATATATATATAAAACAATAGAAAATGAACTGCACACTCCTGCTGCTAGGGTGCAGGGGAACCTTCTCCAAAAATAGATGGCCTGGGTCAGTGCTCAAGTTTTACAAACAAAGCTAGATTCAGCAGGCCTGAATCTGGTCTATGCTGCAGCAACAAGGCACACCATTTTCAGAAAGAAACAGTTCAAATACACAGGCACAATAAGCCTGTGACCAGAAATTCCCAGTTCAGAAGTGTAGAATCCAGTCTCCCACAAGAGTGCAGACCACACCTTCTTAATGTAAAAAACTGGCCCAAATGCTTAAAACAGAACTAATACACTTTAGAACAGACACTAAGCCTTCAATTGGCAACTCTCAACACAGAAGGATGTAAGCTTCCAGTCTTGCCACAACAGTGCAGACAACAAACCTTCCTAATGTGAAACAACTGGTCTAAAGCCCAAGTGCGTAATCCAAAGGCTTAGAATAACAGTTACAATTTAATTGGCTACTAACAAGCAGTAATAAATGCAGCAGAATAAATGCTATTAAGTACTTTTAAGAACAGGCAGCAAGAGCAAAATGAATAATAAAGTAGGAAGAAACACAAACACAGTAAGCAGATGAATAAAGTGCAAAAAAAATTTTTTTTTCTCTCTCCGTATTAGGTAGAATGAGCTAAAGACACTAGACTGGGAGGAGTGTCACAGATCAAATATACAGTAGGGGTGGGCAATGGCAAAGCCACCAAGTATAAAAATAAAACACAAAAAGGGAAAATCAACTCAGAAAAATAACACTTTCAACACATATCAGAAGCCAACAAATATGATATTAAATCAATCAAGCAAAAGCAATTAGAATACTGTAGAACTTTGGAAAGAAGTGCCAAAAATATACTTATCAATTTATATCTTGAGTTGTTTTAGTAGCACTCTCAATCAGAACTCAATTAGATTCAAGCAATGAATGCAGAGGTAACAAACAGGGAACCTTAATTATACTAGCAAGCCTTGAGGCAATCAGATAAAACACACAAGTTGTTTGGCCAGTGTTTAACAGAGCAGGATTAAGGGTGGGGGAAAATAACACTTTCCACTCTAAAAAATAACACTTTCAACACAAATCAGAAGCCAGCAAATATGATCTTAAATCAATCAAGCAAAAGCAATTAGAATACTGGAGAACTTTGGAAAGAAGTGCCAAAAAATATACTTATCAATTTATATCTTGAGTTGTTTCAGAGGCACTCTCAGTAAGAACTCAATTAGATTCAAGCAATGCCAGTTAGTAGTACACACACTGCACCCATTACACATAATTCAAAGCAGAAATGTAGACCCACATATGTTGAGGCACTTAAATGTAGCCTTCAGAAGCCACAAAGACCTCCTTGATGAAGTACACATAAGAAATACTCTCAGCAACTCCAAATGCACTCTTTCAAAACAACACCCACATCAAAACATAGAGCTACATTGAACGGAACCTGTACTTCTAAGTCCATAAGGCAAGCCACCACACAATCCAACATTCTGGTCATTGGAGACTCCATCTTGAGACACACTGATGTCCCTCTCACCAGGCTGAGTAAGGAGAAAGTCATGGTCAGTTGCTTATCAGGAGCTAGGTTCTGCCACATTATGAGAGCACTCAGGTCATTGGACCACAATTACCAATATGACTCAGTCATATTCCATGTGGGAGTAAATTACCTGAGATGTACCTCCCTAAACTATATGAAGAGAGACATCATGGAGCTCTCAGAATATGTCTCAGGCTGGTATGAGCCTAGCACTGAGCTGCATTTTACCTTCTACAAGGATGATGCCACATTTAGTAATTGGCTTAGTTTCTGGTGTCATTCTAAGGGGGTGCAATATTTGTCAGCTTGAAAGAGATGGTCAACAGACCACATTGCTTTGCCAGGGATGGTCTGCACCTCTCCCCTCTAGGCTTTCGAATATTAGCTAAAACATTGTCTTCCCCCATAGTGCCTTTTTTAGGCAATGTCAGACTGAAAGTACTTCTGACATAGCAAATCAAAACAAAAAAAAATCTAAAGGTATTACTGCTTAATTCTAGGAATCTAAACAAAAAACTCTACTCCCTAGAAGCTCTCTTCACCCTAGAGAATGTTGATGTTGTGCGGTCACTGAGACATGGTTTAAAGCCATGGATTGCACACCAACAGTGAAAGGTTATAATGGCTTCCACACAATTAGACCAGCTACTACACAGACAGGGACTAAAGGTGGAGGTGTCTCTATTTACATCAAAAATAAATATACCTCAAGGCTGGTCATATAGGAAAATGCACTTGAACTGCTCCATGTTCAAATCACCATAGATAAAATCCACTACCACTTCCTTGTAAGCTCTAGGTCCCTCTCTATGAGCATGGAAACCCATAACATGTATTTAAACTTATTAGAAACACTCAACATCCAACCCAATACCATATTCATGGGTGACTTTATTTATCCCACTATTAACGGGGAATCCTATATGACACCAAATATACAGGCACAGAGATTCCTGAATTTTGTAAACACAAACTCCCTGAACCAGATAGTCAGTACATAGCTCAGTACTAAGCTAACTGCCCTTGCGAGCCATTTTAAGCCTAGCCAATTTTCCCTTGTGAGACTCAAACCCTGCACTTTGTGTTTATAAGGCAAACACCTTAGCCATTGAGCCACCCACCCAACCAGGGTCGCAGCCATACTGGATCAGGTCCTTGCTAATATGGAAGAGTGCTTCACACCCCCTACTGTAATGTCTTCCCTTGTAAGCTCAGACTTCAAAATGGTCTCCTTTGAAGTAAAAATAAAACCTGGACCACCAGCTAAACCTGGAATATTCAGAAACTACTCTACAGCTAACCTCCTGCTATGTGATAACCTGGCAAAATTTCAAGCCCCCATAAACCCTGAGAACACAGTTGCCTATGCAGAACTGTTCACAGAAACCCTGCAGAAGCATGTTAATAGCTGCACAGAGACAGCTGTACCCACCAGGAAGAAGTACACGTCTATCACCAAATTGGAAGCTATGCACTCTCCAGCAAAGACTGGACTAGCTGGTCAAGAGGAGAAGGTCAACACTTGCAACACACCACATCACACACACAGCCCTCCAAAGCACTCACTATCATAGCTCACACATAGAAACACAAACCACACACCCACCTTCGCAGAGGCTCTCAATAAAAATTTACCCAAACAACACAGACCTCCAAGACAGAAATGGACTTGACCACCACAACACAACACCAACCACAAACATAGCTCACCTCCACAGTGTGCCCCTCAACCTACTCTCTTAAGGGAAAACACTTTGCCCAATGTACTAATCATAGGAGACTCAATAGTGAGTCACACTGATGTCCTACTTACTAGGTTGAACAAGGAGAAGGTGACAGTCAGTTTTCTATTAGGTACCAAGATCCGCCACATAACACATGCACTCAGGTCACTCCACAACAAGTATAAGTATGACTCAGTCGTTGTCCATGTGGGTATGAATGACCTGAGATGTACCTCCCTGCACTACATGAAAAGAGATGTGATGGAACTCTCGGATTATGTGGCCCAGGCAGGTATGACCCTAGCCCTGAGCAGTATCATACCATCACCTAGAATGATACCACAGTACAAGCAGAAAATGATTGACTTCAACAATTGACTAAGTTTCTGGTGTCATTCTAAGGGGATCCATTATCTGTCTGCCTGGGGTGACATGATTGACAGACTTCGATGCTTTGCCAGAGATGGCCTGCATCTGTCAACCCTGGGATTCAGGCTACTGGCTAAGGCTCTTGCCTTCCCTACAGTGCCTTTTGTCGGCAGTGTTCCAAAGACCAAATATTCACCATAACTGCTATAAACAAATGCAATCTGAGGGTCATGCTGCTCAATGCTAGAAGTCTAAATGTCAAATGCACTCGCTCAAAGCGTTCCTCAAAATGGAGAATGTCGACATTTGTGCTGTAACAAAGACCTGTTTTAAAGAAGCAGAAAGCACCCTTGCGCTTGCAGGCTACAACTCATTCCATACCCTTTGGCCCTGGAATATGGCCAGAAGCTCTAAAGGCAGTGGTGTCTTCATATTCATAAAGGATATGCACACCTGCAGACTGGTAGCCCAGCATAATGCATCTGAGATACTCCAGGTACAACTAACACTAGGCAAGATGGTGATACAGGTCATAGACTGCTATAGGACCCCAACCATGTCCTTTGATGCTCACTCCTCATTCCTAATCACCCTGGAATCTGTCAAGGTTCAGCCCAATACTCTCATACTGAGAGACTTCAAATACCCTTCCATCAACTGGGAAAAATACTAATGTACCAATGCACTGGCCCAGCTCATTCTGACCCCCACTAGAGGAAGCAACAGCTTCAACCTGGTTATCACTAACATGGGCAACCATTGCTCTACACCTATAGTCAATTCCACCCTGGTTAGATCCGACCATAAACTGATCACCATGGAAATCTCCATCAAACCTACCCCCCCCCCCCCACAAAGGTGGCCATCCTGAAAAACTCCTCCAAAGTTGACTTTGGGCTCCTAAAAACAGATGTGGAAAACTTCTTGGTACCCATGCCAAGGGAAAATAGCTACATGACTGCCGATTCATACACCAATGCACATTACAAACATGTACACACATGCATGGAACTAGCCATACATAGAACCAAGATGCTCTCCTCCAAAAAAAGGAAGCCAATCTGGTGGTCCCAAGACATCAATAAACTCTACAACAGAAGGAAAAAAACTGTTGCAGAATAAGGTGAAGTCCCAAGACTGGAAAAACTCCCTTATCCACCTCAACAATCAATTGAGATCAGTTATCAAATCCTCTAAAGCCTGCTATGAAGGCAGAAATGTGGCTGACACTAAAAACACCACAAAGCCTTCTACAGCTATATCAAGTACCTCCATGGCAATACCCATATTTGCTCTGAGCTATTGCACAATGGTGCTCTATACTGAGCCAACAGATATAGCCAACATACTGGCCAACAGATTCAGTGCCAACTTTACCCCTCTCTCCCCACCAAAGGCCCAGTCACAATACCAGAAGAATGCCTGGTACCCAACATTTCTGCAGCACAGGTAAAAGCTGCATTGTTCAAGGCCAAGAATACAACATCCATAGGACCTGATAATATCCCTGGATGTGTTCTACATGAACTGCAAAATGAACTGGCACCACACTTGTGTGACCTGTTCAATCACAGCCTTACCTCAGGCTTTGTCCCTGCTGAATGGCGCACTGCTGCAGTCATTCCTCTCCATAAGGGGGGAGGGGCTACAGACCCTCAAAAGTATCGCCCCATTAGCTTAAAGAGTCTGGTATGTAAAGCTATAGAGCGCATCATCATGGACCTGCTTTACAAGAATATAGGCAATCTCCAAACTCTAGACCCCACGTAGTTTGGCTTTGTCAAGGGGAGATCCTGCTGCTTAACCTGGTTGACTTCTTCAAGGCAGTCACCAAGGCTGTAGATGAATGTACAGCAGTGCATACAACCTACCTTGATCTGGCCAAAGTCTTTGACACCATTCCCAACTTGGGAATTATTGATAAATTCACCAAATTAGGCATCAATCCCTATATCACTAGGTGGGTTGCAAACTGGCTCACATACAGGAGACACAGAGTGAAAGTAGTGGATTCCAAGTCATACTGCCAACCAGTCACTAGTGGAGTCCCATAGGGCTCAGTCCTGGGCCCTCTCCTGTTTGGCGTCTACTTCTCAGAAGTCCAGGCCAACACAGAGGGACTCTGGCTGATCAAGTTTGCAGATGACTGCAAGCTGGGAGTCATTATTAACTCCCCAAGTGCAGACAACCTACAGAAAAGCCTCACTGAGACAAATGACTGGTGTCGGAGCCATGGCCTTAAGCTTAATGCCAAAAAATCCATTATCATTCCCTTTGGAATGAACCTAGTCCGCACTAATTACCATGTCGATGGGAGCCCACTGAACACTGAAGGTGCTATAAGAGACCTGGGCACCCAGGTCGACAGCAGCCTCACCTTCGATCACCACATTGACACTGTGGTCAGAAAGTCCTTCTATGTGGCACATCTCATAACCAAGGGTTTTGCATCCAGGAAGAAAAAGGTCATCATCCCTCCCTACTCATCCCTCATTAGACCAGCATCAAGTATAATGCCCCATTTGGCGTGTACCTCCCCAGACACTGGAAAGGCCACAGAAGTATCTCACAAAGAGGATCCTAGGCCTTACACTCATGTTCTACATGGACAGACTCAAGAAACTTCAGCTATTCTCAGTCTCTTATTGCCTACTTAGAGGTGATCTCTGCTTGACTTACAAAGCCATATCCAACCCAGCCCTACTAGAAATGCTACACCTAAAGAAATCCCAATCAGCCCACATCACATGCTCCAGTGATCTCAACCTCACTACCACAATCAACAGAACATGCTGGAGGGACAGGTTCATCACCCAGAGATTCCCCATACTCTGGAATAAGCTTCCCATTCATGTCAAGCATAGCACCTTGCTGGCCCTCTTCACGAGAAAACTCGATGAGTGGATGGGTAACAGAAAGTTCACCCCAGGGATCACTCCTGTGGCTCTACTGGATAGAGGCACTGTGAACTAACATCGGGTGGCATGATGCCAGGGCATTTCTATGGGCTAGACTTGTAAAGGCTCCAGGGCCATTAGCCTAGTACACACCTATGAACCTATGAACTAAAAAAACACGGCACCCTGGTGGAATCACAAAATCAATAGACTGTATAACAGAAGGAAGAAAATCATTGCAAAAATTAGGAGGTGAGGCATCCAGCAGGATAAAAACACTCACATCAAACTAAACAAACATCTCAGATGACAAATAAAGTCTACCAAAACTAAATCTGAGGTAAATTTAGCCTCTCAGGCCAAGGACAACCACAAGGCATTCTTTAGCTATGTCTGCAGCCTCAAAGGCAATACATAATTGTGTGCAGAGTTCATTGTAAATGGATCCACCTATACTAAGCCAGAAGATATAGCAAACCTACTGGCCAATAAAATCAGCTCCAACTTTACCCATCTCTCCCCCTTAACCTTCCCTCAGGAAATACCATCAACCCTGCTATCACTAGGGAACAGGTCCTTAATGCACTCTCTAAGGCCAAGAACACTGCATCAATGGGATAAGACAATATCCCAGGATGCCTTGTAAATAGAATGAAACATGACCTATCAGGGCCTCTGGAATTGCTATTTCACTGTAGCTTACAAACAAGCGTCATGTCTCATGAATGGAGAATAGCAACTGTCATCCCTCTGCACAAAGGTGGGCCATCTACAGACTCTGAAAACTACAGACCCATTAGTCTCACTATTCTTATATGTAAAGCTATGGAAAAAATTATCACTGAAATGATCACTAGAGATATAGTAAACCTCCAGACACTGGACCCAACCCAGTTTGGTTTCATCAAGGAGAGACCTTGCCTACTCAACCTGGTGGGCTTCTTTGAGAAGGTCACCAAAGCAATGGATGAGGGCTAAATGGTTCACATTGCCTACCTTGATTTGGCCAAGGCATTTGACACAATACCTCACTTGGGCACTGTTGACAAATTCAAGAGGTTAGGTATAAACTTGGATGTCACCCGGTGGATAGCCAAATGGCTCACAGACAGGACCCAAGAAGTTATAATTGGGGAGTCCACTTCTACAAAGAGGGTAGTCACAAGTGGGGTCCCTCAGAGGTCAAGTCCATGGACTGGTCCTTTTAGGCATTTACTTCGCTGAAGTCAAGGCCAATGCCAGTGGTCTCTCGCTGACTAAATTTGCAGATGATTGTCACTGAGCTGATTGTTGAGCTGTCATTGAATCCTACACTGACACAAATGTTCTCCAGGAGGGGCTGATACAGACAAACAACTGGTGTCAGAGCCATGGACTAAAACTAAATGCCTAGAAATGCACAACAGTATCTTAGGGAAGTCATCCACCCCTGGTAATGATCATATTGACAACACACCCCTTAGATTTGACCCCAGTAGTGAGTGACTTAGGGACACCCACATAGTTAGTAATCTAGCTTTTGACCATCATGTTTCTACAGTAGTGAGGAAATCATTCTATGTTGCACAACTTATAAACAAAGGTATAGCATCTAAGTGCAAGGAAGTCATTGTTCCAGTGTATTTGGCATTCATCAGACCTATCATTGAGTACAATGCCCCCTTTGGTATATACCTAACCAGGCATATCCATCAATTGGAATGTCCACAGAGGTTCCTCACTAAAAGAATACAGGCCTTAAGTAAAATGTCCTCTGAAGACCACCTCAAGGCTCTATCCCTGTATTCTGTCTCCTACAGTCTTTCGAGGGAAGATCTATGCCTGACATACAGGGTATTGTCAGACTCCCACTCTCATGGACCTCCTGCATATCCAAAAAACAAACAGCACCAGAATTACCCATTTTAAAGACTTACACCTTGCCTGTAATATAACTAGGACCTGCTGGAGAGACAGGTGTGTATCCCAGAGATTACCCCATCTCTGGAACAGGCTCCCCATCCATGTGAAGCAGAGTTCCTCCCTAACCCAATTTAAGTGCAAGTTGGACAATTGGATGGGGAACAGCAAATTCATCCCTGGTTTGTCACCTATGTCTCTAATGGACACAGGCAACCTGTAAATGGTTCATTTCCCAGGCCCTAGCTTGAAAATGTTTCATCTCCAAAGCCCCTGCTTACACAAATCAAGGGCATCAGACGTTGTCAGAGATTTGGGATGCATAGCTAGGCTTAAAAAGATCCTTGTGGTTGTTAGCCTAGTAAACAACTATGAACCTATGAAATTAAATATTCTCTACTTTTCAAAACAATCAGAAATAAAATCTGTTGAAAAGCACCAAATGTGAATGCTTCCAGGAAAAGTAAAACCATTAGGTCCCAAACTACTCCTTCTTATACTGATAACTGCATCCTATTAACCTAGCAGCAATTGTACAGAAGTATTCCAACAACAACACCCTCCCCAAAAGAAACAGGTTAAAATACAAGTTTTTTTTCTTTTTTTCTCTTATTTTTCTTTTCCAGTTATGCAACCCAAACACTAAATATGTACATATTCTTCAAATTTCCATATCATCTGACTTTGAAAACTGATGTCTTTATCAAAACACACTGAAAATAAAGTGGAAAACTGCACTTATTAGGTAACTATTACACCTCTATTATGTTGTATGCACTATGCACAATATGTTAGAAACATCTTATGCTGCTTTTGACTATTTCCGTGTTGTATTTCAAACATTTTATGTTGCTATGTACTGCTGTGTGTCCTACTTTATGTTATATGAGGTTTGGGAACAAACCAATTTATCCAGAGACATCTTCAGTGTTAAGGGTTATGTAGAGATAATAAATAGGGGATTAGGGTGGTGGAAGGTATGGGGGGTTGGGTGAGAAGCTAGATTAAGAAGAAGGGGAATGAGTTTAGGTAGATTCATGGGCAAAGAAGGGTTAATTTAATAAGTGGATTAGGGAGGAAGTGAGGTAAGAGTGAGATGGGGTTTAGAGGATTTATGTGAGTGTAGCTAGGGAAAGGGTTCAGATTTAGGCATAATTTTGCTACAGGGCAGACTTAGTCCGAGATGTACTGTAGGTACTGGAGTGGTTAGGTTGGCCTTGGGTTAATAGTTATGCATCTGCCTGTAGTGGCCCAGGAACTGGGGGAGTCCACTCAGAGGAAGAGGAGAAGACAAGTGGCTAAAAGCAGGTCGGTGGCCTGGGGGAAGTCAGCACGGTAGGTGAAAGATGATATCACAATGGATGTTCTGGCCACTGTAGGGACACATGATGTGGCCACAGGTTGGGAGTTTCTGTAGGCAGATTAGACCTGGTGGGGTTTTGGAGTAGTCTAGGGATAGATGGGTTGAGGGGGATCAGGAGTTGGGTGAAGCTGCAGGTGTTATGATGGATCCACAAAAGTTTATGGAAAGGGGACAGGTTCAAGGCGAGGCATTTGTCAAGGAGGGTAATTTGCATCACCTGTAGGTGGGGTAGGGCACAGCATGAGGTTGGATCAGATTTTGGCACCTGGCTGGGGGATTGCTTAGCTACACAGGCCTTGGGGCAAGGGAAAGGGGCAGTCTTCTGACACCTCACATACCATCTTCAGTCAAAGAAAAGATTTGGAAGGGGGAGTATGTTGATATTTTGAGTTACTCATAGCAGAAGGGATACAGTATCTGTTGGAATCAGATACAGTGAATGACAAAGAGATTTTGGCAGCTTTAGCAGCCTTGGGGCAGAAGAGAATGGGTAGGCTGTGACCAAGAAAATGGGAAAATTGGGTGTTAGGTTTCATGAACTGCATGGAGGTTTGGCTGGAGAAGGATGCCACCTTGGTCATACCACTTTTGGCTTACTGTCTCATGATCTGGAGGAGTGGCTTCAGCCCATAAATTAGTAATTTATTGGCCATTTTGGGCTAATTTCTATCGCTTTCATTTCCCTGCTATAAAACCCGCATTTGCAAGGTTTTTCCGCGTGTATACAGCTCAGCAAGCTCCTACCTGGTGCCCTGCAGAGTTTTACAGCAGCAGAGAGACAAAAGAGAGACTCTGGAGTGATTAAGTATCATTTTTTGCATTTTCTTGCTGCCTTTAGCTAATTCCGCCTAAAACGCCAATTTTTTGTGTTTCTGTGATTTAAAAAGCTTGTTTCAGCTATATAGTGTACTTATTTTACTACCTGCACTTTAACAAAGTCATTTTTGTGTTTAAATTACCTGTTTAACTGTTGTAGGCTACACACTCAAGTGCAATAGCCATTTTTGTACATTTAAGGTGGTTTTTTGATTGTATCTGCTTTATTTTCTGAAAATAAAATAAAAAAGCATGCTTGTTTTCCCGTCTTTCGAAGCTAGTATAGTCCAGTTTTCAGGTTAGTGCTGAATTCAGGGCTGTGTTACAAGTTTCTGTGTTTGCCCATACCTTACTTGGATAGAAGGAAGTTTCTCTGTTCACCTGTGAGAGAGGGGAGCTTTGAGCAGCCTATCTGTCCTGGAGGAGTGGTTTCAGCCCAGAAATTAGTAGTTTGTTGGCCATTTTGGGCTAATTTCTATCTCTTTCATTTCCCTGCTATAAAACCCGCATTTGCAAGGTTTTTGCACTTGTATACAGCTCAGTAAACTCCTGACTGGTGCCCTGCAGAGTTCTACAGCAGCAGAGAGACACAAGAGAGACTATGGAGTAATTATCATTTTTCTGAATTTTCTTGCTACCTTTAGCTAATTCTGCCTAAAACGCCATTTTTTTAGTGTTTCTGTGATTTAAAAAGCTTGTTTCAGCTATATAGTGTACTTATTTTACTGCCTGCACTTTAACAAAGTCATTTTTGTGTTTAAATTACCTGTTTAACTGTTGTAGGCTACACACTCAAGTGCAATAGCCATTTCTGTATATTTAAGGTGTTTTTTTGATTGTATCTGCTTTATTTTCTAAAAAAAAAAAAAAAAAAAAAAAAACCCAAAAAAAGCATGCTTCTTTTCCTGTTTTTCGTAGCTTATAGTCCAGTTTTCAGGTTAGTGCTGAATTCAGGGCTGTGTTACAAGTTTCTGTGTTTGCACATACCTTACTTGGATAGAAGGAAGTTTCTCTGTTCACTGTGAGAGAGGGTAGCTTTGAGCAGTCTATCTGCCCTGGAGGAGTGGTTTCAGCCCAGAAATTGGTATTTTGTTGGCCATTTTGAGCTAATTTCTATCTCTTTCATTTCCCTGCTATAAAACCCAAATTTGCAAGTTTTTTGCACTTGTATACAGCTCAGCAAACTCCTGCCTGGTGCCCTGCACAGTTCTACAGCAGCAGATAGACAAAAGAGAGACTCTGGAGTGATTAAGTATAATTCTTCTGCATTTTCTTGCTGCCTTTAGCTAATTACGCCTAAAATGCCAATTTTTTTGTGTTTCTGTGATTTAAAAAGCTTGTTTCAGCTATTTAGTGTACTTATTTTACTGCCTAACAAAGTTGTTTTTGTGTTTAAATTACCTCTTTAACTGTTGTAGGCTACACACTCAAGTGCAATAGCCATTCCTGTACATTTAAGGTGTTTTTTTGATTGTATCTGCTTTATTTTCTGAAAAAAAAAAACAAAAACAAAAAAACAAAAAAAGCATGCTTGTTTTCCCATCTTTCAAAGCTAGTATAGTCCAGTTTTCAGGTTAGTGCTGAATTCAGGGCTGTGTTACAAGTTTCTGTGTTTGCCCATATCTTACTTGGATAGAAGGAAGTTTCTCTGTTCACCTGTGAGACAGGGGAGCTTTGAGCAGTCTATCTGTCCTGGAGGAGTGATTTCAGCCCAGAAATTAGTAGTTTGTTGGCCATTTTGGGCTAATTTCTATCTCTTTAATTTCCCTGCTATAAAACCCGCATTTGCAAGGTTTTTGTGCTTGTATATAGCTCAGTAAACTCCTGACTGGTGCCCTGCAGAGTTATACAGCAGCAGAGAGACAAAAGAGAGACTCTGGAGTGATTAAGTATAATTTTTCTGAATTTTCTTGCTGCCTTTAGCTAATTCTGCCTAAAACGCCAATGTTTTAGCGTTTCTGTGATTTAAAAAGCTTGTTTCAGCTATATAGTGTACTTATTTTACTGCCTGCACTTTAACAAAGTCGTTTTTGTGTTTAAATTACCTGCTTAACTGTTGTAGGCTACACACTCAAGTGCAATAGCAATTTCTGTACATCTAACGTGTTTTTTTGATTGTATCTGCTTTATTTTCAGAAAAAAACAAAAAAACAAAAAAGCATGCTTGTTTTCCTGTCTTTCGAAGCTAGTATAGTCCAGTTTTCAGGTTAGTGCTGAATTCAGGGCTGTGTTACAAGTTTCTGTGTTTGCCCATACCTTACTTTGATAGAAGGAAGTTTCTCTGTTCACCTGTGAGGGAGGGGAGCTTTGAGCAGCCTATCTGCCCTGGAGGAGTGGTTTCAGCCCAGAAATTAGTATTTTGTTGGCCATTTTGGGCTAATTTCTATCTCTTTCATTTCCCTGTTATAAAACACACATTTCTAAGGTTTTGCGCACCAGGCAGCACTGGTTAGCTAGGGTATAACTATTCCTGGCTCTACAAAGTCTACTCTTCAATTTTTCCCTTGGAACTAGACAAACTTTCAACTTAAGCACTCAAACCATTCACTTCTCAGCCTGGCACTTGCTCAAAACTCATAGCAAGCACTAATAAACCTTAGCACTAGACCCCCCCTATACATTAAAGAAGGACTAGGCTGTCTATTCGACCTTACCAGCCAATCAGTAAAACTGTACCTATCCAGGCATATCAAAAGGGCAGTTTCAGGTGTACTCTCTGGTCCAACTGGTGAATCTGGGCATATTGAGGCAATGTTACAACTGTCTCATGTACACAGACAACCCTCTCCTCCTACCACCAAACACTAATACATGCGAGAGATGCAATTATACAGCCAAACTGTAGGCTAAGCTCTCTCAACCCAAGACTGGACCAGATAGTCAGGAGGAGAAGGGAATTACTTGCGTCACATCACCAGTCTCACATAGACCTATGAGACCAGCACCAGAAAAAAAACACACATAAATACACAAAAACATACTCGGAGGCTCTAAATAAAAATCTGCAAAAGAACAGAGACCTCCAAAGCAGACATCCAAGCAACCTGCACCCCCCAACACAAATCATGAAACACATACTTCACAAAACCAGTGTGCCACACAATCACAGCCCTTAAGGCAAAATTACATACCCAACACATTAGTAATAGTTGACTCTATAGTCAGACACACTGACGTCCCACTTACTAGGCTGAACAAGGAGAAGGTTACTGTTAGCTGCCTGTCAGGTGCAAGGACCCGCCACATAACACATGCACTCAGGTCACTCCAGAACAAGTACAAATTCGACTCTGTCATTGTCCATGTTGATGTGAATGACCTGAGCCGTACCTCCCTGGACTATATGAAAAGAGACATGGGGGAGCTCTCTGATCATGTGGCCCAGGCCGGTATGACCCTGACCCTGAGTAGCATCCTGCCGTCACCTAGAAGGATACCACGGTATAAAGAAAAAATTATCAATTTCAACAATTGGCTAAGCTTCTGGTGTCATTCAAAGGGGATCCAGTGTTTGTCAGCCTGGGATGGCATGCTTGTCAAGCCACTCTGCTTTGCTAGAGATGGCTTGCACCTATTACCCTCAGGCTTTTGAATACTGGCCAAGGCTCTTGCCACCCCATAGTGCCTTTATTAGGAAAGGCTCAAAAGACAAACCCACCACCATAACTAGCACAAGTAACAAAAAACTTAGGGTAATGCTACTCAATGCCAGAAGTCTAGACCTCAAAATGCACACACTCGAGGCACTCCTCAGTATGGAGAAAATTGATATATGTGCAGTAACAGAAACCTGGTTTAAGGCTCCAGAGAGCACCCTAAGCACTACCTGTCTACAAATTATACCATACATTTTGGCCACAAAACCCAGACCAAAATACAAAAGGCGGGGGCGCATCCATATTCATCAAGGATACCCACACCTCCAGGTTAGTGGCACAGCACTAAGCTTCAGAGATCATCCATGTGCAACTAACAATGGACAAAACTGCAATTCAAACTGTAGCTTGCTACAGATCACCCACCATGTCCCAGGACCCTCATTCCGCATTTCTGGAAACACTGGGAAACATAAAGATCCTACCAAACACCCTGATATTGGGTGATTTCAATTACCCAAACATTTACTGGGAGAACTACTCAAGTACTAACTCCCTTGCCCAACATTTCCTAGAATTTATAAAATCAAACGCCCTGGATCAACTGGTCAACACCCCCACCAGAGGTGACAACATATTGGACCTGGTCATCACCAACATGGACGACTGGTGTTCCACACTGGAGGTCAACCTCTAACTGGTTAGATCTGACCATAAACTAACCACTCTGGATATCCACATTCCACCTCCACCTCTAGTCAAAGAAACCACCATGAAAAACTTTTCAGAAGCAAACTTCACATTACTTAAGACTGAGGTGGAAAGTTTCAAAGCCCCCATGCCAAAGGATAATGCTGTCCAAGCTGCAAAATCCTTACTAATGCACTCTACGGGCATCTACAAGAATGCATGGATCGTGCTATCCCAAGAAAAACCAAGAATCACTCCTCCAAGAAAAGGAAACCAGTCCAGTGGACTCCTGCCATAAACAAGCTATACAATAGAAGGAGGAAACTAGTACAGAAAAGAGTAAAATCCCAAGAAGGGAAGACATCCCTGATCAGTATCAGCAAGAAACTATGATCCCTCATAAAATCATCCAAGGCTAGCTTCGAAAGAAAAATTGCCAAGGACTCCAAAGATAACCACAAGGCATTCTTTAGCTATGTCAAGAATCTAAGTGGCAATTCTCAGATCTGATCTGCAGAATGGTACAAAATACGCTGAAATGACAGATATCGCCAACATCTTGGTAGACAGGTTCAGTACAAACTTCACCCCCCTCTCACCCCCAAAAGGGCCCATAACTATACCAGAAGAATATAGTACCCCTGAAATCACAGACACTCAGGTTAAAACAGCCCTCTCCAAAGCCAAAAACTCAGCATCAGTGGGACCAGACAGTGTCTCAGGCTGCGTCCTAAATGAGCTCAAAGATGATCTAACCCCTCACCTAAACACACTGTTTAAACTCAGCCTCTCCACAGGCTATGTGCCCACAGAGTGGTGCACAGCAATGATTATTCTGCTCCACAAAGGTGGAGTCACAATGGACCCCAGGAACTGTCTCCCTATAAGCCTGACTAGCTTGGTCTGCAAAGCTATGGAGTGCATCATCATGGATCTCATTAAGAGAGACATTGGAAACCTCCAAACACTGGACCCTACCCACTTTGGCTTTGTTAAGGGCAGATCATGCCTCCTAAACCTGGCGGACTTCTTTAAGACAGTTACCAAGGCTATAGACAAGAGAAAGGTGGTACACACAGCTTACCTAGACCTCGCAAAGGGCTTCAACACCATTCCCCATTCAGGTATTATAGACAAGCTCACCAGCCTGAACATAAACCCCTACGCCATGAGATGGGTTGCCATCTGGCTCACGGACAGAACCCACATTGTAAGAGTTGTGGGAGCTAGGTTTGACTCTAAACCGGTTACAAGTGGCATTCCCCAGGGCACAGTCCTAGGATCCCTCCTGTTCGGCATATACTTCTCAGAGGAACAGGCAAGCACAGGAGGACTATGGCTGACCAAGTTCGCAGACGACTGCAAACTAGGGGCTATAATTGACTCTCTGGCTGACACAGACATCCTCCAAAAGGATCTCACTGCGACAGATACCTGGTATCAAAACCATGGCCTCAAGCTAAATGACAGAAAGTGCATAGTCCTCCCCTTTGGAAAAAACAAAGTACCCACAAACTACCACATAGGTGGTAGCCCCCTAAATACGGAAGACATAATACGGGATCTGGGGACCGAAGCAGATAGTAACCTCTCCTTTGATAATCACATTGCCAAAGTGGTTAGAAAATCCTTCTATGTGGCCCACCTAATCACAAAAGGGTTTGCATCCAGATCGAAAGAGGTCACTGGGCCCCTCTATGCATCACTCATCAGACCCATCATAGAGTACAATGCCCTATTTGGGATGTACCTTACAAGACACCTGCAACAACTGGAAAGACCGCAGAAGTACCTCACCAAGAGGATCACTGGCCTCAAGCAGATGCCCTATGCAGCTCGACTGAAGAAACTCCAGCTGTACTCGGTTGCATACCACCTACTCAGAGGTGATCTCTGCCTGACATACAAGGCCATGTCCAACCCAGAATTGATGGACATGCTCCACCTAAAGAAAACCCTATCCCCTCGAGCCACACATTCCAGGGATCTAAACCTCACTACAACAATAAGTAGGACATGCTGGAGGGATAGATTCCTGTCCTAGAGACTTCCCATGCTCTAGAACAAGATTTAAATCTACATTAGGCAGAGCTCCTCGCTAACCCTCTTCAAGAGAAACCTTGACGAGTGGAAGAGAAACAGAACGTTTACCCCAGGGATCACTTCAATGGCTCTGCTGGACAGAGGCACAGGGAACTAATCTAAGGGGGGCGGCGAAAGCCAACACATTCCAGAGAGGATTATAAATGCCTTCGGGCAGATAGCCTACTACATACCTATGAACCTATGAACCTATAAGGATGTTCATTTGTGGATAAGAAATTAGAATGATTCAATAAATGTATGTTATTTGAAGTTTAATAAAGATTGTCAAATGCCATTCTGGTGTGTTGTATTTTACTGAAGGGGATCAGGGCAATATGTGATTATATGTATCTTTAGTTTACCCCCTCACACTTTTTTCAGGATATTTTAGATAGGTTTGCATTGTGGTTGGGTGCTTAGGTGGAAAACAGGGACAGGCTTGTCCCACACCAGAGGGGTTTTGGTGTGCAATGAATTTGGAGGATGAAAGTGAGTGCAGGACGCTGCTTGATAAGTAAAATAATTAAGCGGGGGATTAAATAAACATATGTTATATGAAGTTTAATAAAGTTTGTCAAATGCCATTTTGGTGTGGTGTCTTTTATTGAAGGGGGTCGGGACACTATGTGATTATATGTATCTTTAGTTTATACTCATGGGTTATGTCATGGGTCACTTACTATAAGAAATCTTGAAAAAGCCTTAAATAATGGGGAACAAAGGCCCAAAAATAAGGACAGAATTTAAATATTGCAGTTATAGACTTAGAAAGTCACTATAATAACATGATTTGTGTTATCATGCATTTTTTAAGGGTGTGAAGTCTAAAGCTCAAATCCATGTTGTTATTTAGTGACCTCAGTCCTCTGTGATTTGCCAGAAAATCACACATTTTATGAAGAACTAACCAAAGGAATGAAGCAAATATCTGGACATTCTTCAAAAATCTGGACAGTTGTGAGGCATGTGTCTGAAGAAGTCCAAGTTGATCACTGGTATACCCTATTAAACAAATTCACATACATACATACATACATATATAAAAGAGTACTTGGCTAAAGAATTGTTTGGAAGGAGTTTAGAACCAAATTGATAATCTTCATTTCTTTCCACTGAGATGGAGATCAAAGTCCCTGTACTTTCAGCCTAATGGGAAGCATCTGTAACTAGCTTTTGATTTAGGAGTGGAATAGGGTTTCTTATTTTTATGGAATTCTACTTTAACTATGAAGAAGGTAAAGGAAACCTGTACTCTAATAGTTTGTCACTCTCATGGGCTTTGGTAAGTATGCTCAACACGTGTTATGACATGCAGTTATGTAACCTATGATATATAGCAGCAATATTGCCGTAAAAGTATAGTAAGAGGTTCTCTGGTTTGATTCTTGGCTGGGGTGCCTTCTGTGTGGAGTTTGCATGTTCTCCCTGTGTTCGCGTGGGTTTCCTCCGGGTACTCCGGTTTCCTCCCACATTCCAAAGACATGCATCTGGAGCATTTCTCCCCGGGCCTCCGCTGAAAACAGGCTCTGTGGAACCTAGTCGGAATTTCCGGTCAACAAATAATAAATAAATAAATAAATAAAAGTCTATACTAGGAAAAATACATCATTCAGCAAACAATTTTTCTGAATTGCTCCATTATTTTAAGGATTTTTGATGGCAGTATTTTAGCATACTGCTTTTATAATCTAAGCATTTCTCATTTATGACCCCCTATGTATGTCTTTGGCTCCAGTCTAAACTTTTAAAATCTTTCATTCATGTATTATCAGTCACCTCAGATTTCTTGCTAGAAAGCATTTTCAGGGACAGTTCTTGGAAGGAGCAGTTTTATATTTTAATGTTCTTCCATTTTGAAACGTGCACTCTGCTGCGACAGTTTCACACAGCAGGGCTAGTTTTTATGATAGTTATTTTAGTTTCCTGCATCTTTCTACAGCTGTATAGCTTCATAAACTGATTACAGCAGACATTGAAAAAGGAAGGATGGAGTTAGTCGCCTTCAAAACATTTTAGGTTTAATGTACAATTTTGCTTTCAGAACCAAAAAAGGAAAAGTTGAAGGGCTATGTTTCTGTGCTGTTGGAAAGCAATTATTGCTAATTAGCTTTCCTATCAGAATTAATATGTTATGATTTATGAATGCTTATTTTGTGTATGTTATATGAATCTTTTGTTCTCATTGATGTTCACTTGTGACAGTATATATATATATATATATATATATATATATATATATATATATATATATATATATATATATATATGTATATCTATGTGCATATAATTAGGTCTTCACCTTCATATCTACTTTTGACAAAAACATTTTTTTTTTTATTATTTTTCTGGAGTCAAAGTCACAGTCAATATTTTGTTTACTTAGCCTAGTAGCCTAAAGTCTAAGATATTTCTACCATAAATGCCACCTATTGGCATTTAAAAAACTCTTACTGTCAGATGACAGTGAGAATGCACCGATGGTCACAATTTTGACTGTGTACTTGCTTTTATGTATAATGTTTCATATCGGTGTGTGAAAAACATGAAGTACAAGGGTATGTATTTTTCTGTAACTTCAGATATTTTTCAGAAATGTACACTATAAATAAAGCACATAAAATACACTATTATTAATCTTATTACTTTTTGGCAAACATTCTTGTTAATGGAGAGGGTATTGAACAGAACTTTTACTTCTTGGAGATATCTGTGAATGTATTTTTTTTTTGCCTGGACTCTGGCCTGCAGCTCACAGCATTTTTTGAGTTGCCACAGCTGGTTTTCTTTGTTTAAGGCAAGTTATTCAAATCATAACATCAGAGGTTGGATATTTGTAGGTACAAAACAAGTCTACCATTGATGGCAATAAATTTGAAACACATGAGAAGCACAGTTCAGCAAGACAGTTTGGGTTTGGAGATGTAAAACCCAAGCTAAACACATTGGGCAGGATTCACGAAGCCTCCGTGTAAGAGTTATAACTCATACACAGAGGCTGCAGTTAAACGGAGTGATGTCAGCATGCTCTGCATATTAATGAGAGCATGCTGAATCACACTGAAGGCCAACACGGTCCGTGTAAGACAGTAGGGGGCGTATCCGTAGGCCGAGCCCTGTAAGCGGACACGCCCCCAGAAGAGGAAAAGTACCCAAAGGAAACACCCACGACAGAGTCCACGGAAATGTGAATAAACAGAACACAACACATGCCCCCACAGACTATGAACATAAAAGAAATATAAATGAACATGTTATAATTTTTTTTTAAACTGTAAAGATGTTTAACCGTGAGTGCGCTTTGCTGGCGTGCCCGTAGCACAGCTACAGTTAGCAATCAGTGGGAAAGCATATAAAAACTAAATATGCAAAATAAAGCAGGAAGCAATAGCGTAGAGGTAGAGATGCTGGCTGCAGAGCAGGCATTCATGGTTCGCGCCCCCACAACACCATTTTTTTTTTTTGCAAAATAAGCAGGAAACAAGTCCCTGACAAATATGTAGACATAAAACCACAACTTATGTAAAATGTAATGAAATAGCCCATTCATATTGAAGAAATGTGAGGTAACAAAAGAATAAAAAATGCCAGATGTGCCCATAGATGAGCTACAGTTTAACAGGGTGAGTGTATCTGCCCGTAGATGAGCAGTGGTTTAACTGGTGCAAAATGAGTGCCCGTAGCTGGGCAGTGGTTTAACATGCTATATCTATGTGCCCCTAACTGAGCTGAGCGTAATATGCGTGCCGATAGCCAAATGAGGCTTAAAGCAGTGTACCCCGTTTGCGCAGAGCTGCGCACCACGCAAACAAGCTAACCGACGGGCAACGTTGAGCAAGCCGTATCAAAACTGCCTTTACACAGACACACCCCTCAGCATGTCTAGACAGCCATGAAAATAAAAGCAGTGGCCAGGTTCGAACCCAGGATACTATACACCATAGTCAAGGTACAGAACCACTAAGCCATGACAGCAGTACCTAGAAATGCAATAATAGCTAATATATAGGAATGAATACAAACTACAGCATGACAATGCAGGTCTACTGAAGTTGATACAATTCCAAAATGGCCAATCACAGATATGCGGGAAAACGGACTATATAAGTCCCATAGGCGGGAATACACAGCATAAACGATTGTAGAACAGACCTGCAGGCAGAATGTCAGGAGTAGGTGAGGGTAGTCACTTTCGAGCACAGAGGTGGGGTGTTGAGGAGTCCAGGTACATGGCCTGGCTCCTAGTCCACAATCATGAGGCCCAATTCATGCAGGGCCAGGTCCTCTGGGGAGCATACAGGGCTGAGGCGTGTGACCAGTTGGCTCATGATCTCACCAGTGACACAGGGATTCCAAGGACTGGTGAGCAGGTCCGTCACCACCATGCGGACCTGAAGAGATGCAAGCAGGACCAACTGAACCTTTGGATCCAGGAGGCCCGGTAAACACCCAATGCCCCACTACTGAGTAAGTAACATTTAATTATGTATGTAAAAAATTAAACTAGCTGATATTATGGAGATGTGTATTCCAATATTACTTCATTTATATTACAGCTGCAGGTGTCCGTTCTGTGAACCGCAGAGCCTATGGCGATAGGCTGGTGCGGTTGCGCCACCAGGCAGGTCAGTAATCCACTAACAGTAACGGTAAAGAAATATAAAAGTATGACAGTCAGCAAAAGAGTGCAGTGTAGTCAGTAAGGAATAAAATCTGCAAGTAACAGTGTGAAAGTGTATGCAAGTATTGCTTGATTACAAGAGTTCCCAGCCTGTAAGTGTAAACTAAACATGAAACTGTCCAACATATATTCTGAAATAAAATGCCCTGCCTGTAAGAAAATAGTACACAACCTGCAGCAGGCTGAAAAGTATAGCTGCAGAAGATGATGAAATCACATGTGTGAAATATATCCCTGTGGAAATACTGAAACATGACAGAAGTGAGACTGCTGGAAAGTACTGTAATAACTACTGTTAAAACATGTCAATAAAGCCTAGAAGTACCATCCTGAATAGTAAAATGAAAGCAAGTGAGAGAGTGTGAGAAAGTGTCATGAATCCAGCAATACAGTAGTAATAACCCCTGAATAAAGTATACTGCAGTCAAGACAGAATGAAATGCATGTGAGACTCAGAACCAAACAGCGAAATCTGTTCAAAGTGTTGCTGCATGTGGAATGTGTATCCCAAAATCTGGATATGTTGCTCCCAGTCTGAAATACGCAGATAGGATGATTGTCTGATATACCAAACATCCACACTTGTCTACAGGTATATAAAGCAAAAGTAGCAAGATGATGTAGCTGAACAAAGCTTGATATGAATGTGTATGAAGAACACTAAAATGTATATTGATGTTGCAGTAACAGTCCTATCAGCAAGGTGAAATAGTTATCATATAGGACACTGTAGTTAGAACAGTAGTGTGTATATAACTGTAGCTATTAGAAATGTACAGCATATGTATTGTTATTCTAAGGTGTTAATATTACTTTCTTTACCCCACCCTATAACCACATATAACCCATTCCACGTGAAAATGGTATGTGCAATCACAATTAACACCCCTGGACGTTTGTCTTGTTGGGTCATATATATTTGCATGTCCGTTGATGCATCTGCCCTGTTCATACATCCACACCTGATGGCCTGTTGCCATCAATTAACCCTGCATGTTGTTGGACTGTGTATTTCCGTTCAAATTATGCATGTGTTATGCACGCTGTTCAATGGTGTGAATATCTGGGTGTTTGGTTAATGGGAATACTAATGCATGCTGTTACAACTAACTGTGAATGGTATTATATGTCACTAACCCAAACTGTCATGACATAATGCAAAACATAGTATGACAGGGAAAGCGGGTTCCAGCGGACCCACCTCTCCCACCTCAGCTGGCGAGTGCACCGGACCCTCCTCCAGTGGCCCTGTGCCACCTGCGGGTGGAAGCGCTGCAGGGGATGGGGCTCCCCCCCCTCTGCAAGTGTGGCCGGAGGAGATCCACCACTCACCCTCTGTAGCGTCCGGACTGTGGTGCGTAGGGAGATTTGGGACTCTGTCCTTGAGCCCCTACGCCAGCTCGAGGCACGGGTGGCGCAACTAACGGGCATGCCTGTTGCCCCACCTACACAGCCCCCAGCACAGCCCCATCCTGGGCAGTGAAGGAACAGTGGCAACTGCCTATGGGTGGGGATATCAGTTCCACTGTTGCCATCTGTGGGCTCATGGGCTCTGGATATCCAAACCTCCGTCCCCGTCAATTGTGTAACCCCCCCACACGTGTCATACACCGCCCCTGTATGCGTCTTGTTTGTCTTGTCTGTTTACCTACCCAACCTACCTCCCCAGCTGAACCGACTTCCTTCACCTGACATACCACTCTTACCTGAAAAAAAAAAAAAAAAAAAGGGCACTCTGTACCCACAAAAAAATTATGCCCCATACATAGCTGCCTATTCCGCACACATGTCCACTGGACATGGAACCTATCAATTACAATTGGCTGTACAACAAATATTATTGTTGTCCTGACACCTCTCTCAGGGGTGGAAGGTTTCAAATGTCACACCAAATTACATACATATGCACAGCTGTTGCTGATGAAGAAATGGGCAGCTATGGGCCATACCTACATCCCTCCTGCACATCCCAAGCTTGTTTCCCTACTGCCTTACCCTCTTTGTGACCCCTTTTTCACCACTTGCCTGTCTCCCCATTTTCTTTTCTTTCAAAGAAAATAGCACGGGTGTCTTGGAGCTAACCGCCAGTGCAAGCGTGAGCTCCGCGCAAACCAGCGCTAGCCCGGTTACAACTGCTTAAAAGTGCCTTAGTCACTGTGATTGACAGGTCCTGTACTCAGTTCAAAAGAAAAATAAACTCCCGCTGTCAGTCCCGAACCCAGGACCTTGAAAACACTAGTCTGTACAACCTACCACTAAGCCATGACTCTTATACAAAAACATTGTGCTAAAATAAATATAACCTGTAAAAGCAGGGATGAATGTAAAGGGAATATAGGATGTGTAGTACACAAAGCATGTCATTTAAAATAAATGTCAAAACTACTGGATATCTATAATAGTAGTGTGTGAAAAGAAACAGCCATGCTAGTTGGCAGCCTGTACATAATAAGGTCAGTTAAAGTACATAGATATATGTATGCATATGTACATATATATATATATATATATATATATATATATATATATATATATATATATATAAATATATCTATATATAGTTGTAGGAGTCAATGTGCATGCACACTTGCTACAGGGAACATGAAAGAGGAATGGAGAATTGTGAATATACAACACAGCCTGAAGCATGAGAGAGATACTAACCTTTACAGTCACAGAACACTGTCCACAGCATACCAGCATGGTCCCTGCCCTCACAATCTGAAAGGGCAACGCCTATCACACATACCCTTTTATAGCACTGACTTGAAATCACAGTGAGAACTGCAATCAGTACACAACTGGCTGTATGCAATTAGCAAATGCTGGCCTTCAATTGGTGCAGAGGCCATCACATGGACCTATGCAGATACCTACAAAAGCATCCAGTGCTAACACTCCCCACATGCAATACATTCATTGCATTGTCTGTAAGCAGACAGAGGGAGAGCGAGAAGTGAGAGAGAGAGAGAGAGAGAGAGAGAGAGAGCAAAAAAAAAAAAAAAAAAAACACCAGACACTGTGACTCTCTGTACACTGAAGCTGTCAGCACTGACAGTAGCAGCAGCAAGCAGAAGCTGTGGTAACGCAACCAGCTGCGACAAACAGAGGTAATGCAAAGTAGCAGGTTAATAGTGTGCATGCTGTGAACCCTCCAAATGTGTCATAGGTCTGTATCCATAGGTATGTCCATGTGATATGTTGTGTGTACGTAGTTCCAACAAAAGGGGATGACCATACATCACATGTCAAGCAGTCATAGGCCAGGATCCTGGTAGCATGTGTCTGTGCGTTGGCTCAGCAATGGCTGTAGTGACTGCTTTGAAATGTCAGCCAGGCCCAAAAGTCAGGATCAGCCCATCCCAAAGGCACACTGGCTGGGAACAAGTGTCTGCAGGTACCTGATGTCACTGCATATGCATCCCATACTGCATAATCCCATAGCGTAGCAGACCAGGCCCGTTATGCATATGATGTGGTAATTCCCAGGGTCAGTCGAGGTGCCCCCTTAGTGTTGTGGGACCACTGTTGCTGTATGCCACTGTCCAGGTACATATCCTGTAGCACGGCCAAGATAAACTATCAGTGTTACATGCGGTGGTATGTCCCCTCAGAGTGCTGGTAGCACACATCCAGGGGGACCACGAGGTCACAGTGATGCTGTGTGTTCTCCTCTGCTGGGGCGGCCCTCACCTGGACACGTGCGATGATAGGGAGGTTACATCCAGCTGGGATAAATATCCCAAAGGTGAGGGAGAAGGAGGGGGGATATGTGCACCGAACATGTCTGCAGGAATGTTGCCAATATGCGTGTGTTTGGTGAATGTTAAGTAGGTGTGGATTAACACAGAGCATATCTGAGGCATGTGGTCCATATGTGTAACATAACTGAAGAAGGCCTTGTGGTCATCCATAGTGTTTGTGTCCATTTCCCTCCCAGAGTAGGCTGTGGCTGTTGTTATGACAGACTGTAGCATAGTACCAGTGCTGACCACAGATGCCTACCCTTAATGTGAATGTGCTCTGTCCTGCAGTAGCCTCCTGCTATTGTTATACAATCTGCCTCTGTCTGGGGTCCACTGGACGGATGCCCAACCTTGTGCATAGGGTCTGGGTTTGACATGTGTGTGCAAGTGTCATGCAATCCGCAGCATGTCCATGGTAAGCATTTGCAAAGGGGTCAGCAGTGTGGCTTGTGGCTCACATACATACATACATACATATATAAAAGAGTACTTGGCTAAAGAATTGTTTGGAAGGAGTTTAGAACCAAATTGATAATCTTCATTTCTTTCCACTGAGATGGAGATCAAAGTCCCTGTACTTTCAGCCTAATGGGAAGCATCTGTAACTAGCTTTTGATTTAGGAGTGGAATAGGGTTTCTTATTTTTATGGAATTCTACTTTAACTATGAAGAAGGTAAAGGAAACCTGTATTCTAATAGTTTGTCACTCTCATGGGCTTTGGTAAGTATGCTCAACACGTGTTATGACATGCAGTTATGTAACCTATGATATATAGCAGCAATATTGCCGTAAAAGTATAGTAAGAGGTTCTCTGGTTTGATTCTTGGCTGGGTGCCTTCTGTGTGGAGTTTGCATGTTCTCCTGTGTTCTGGGTTTCCTCCGGGTACTCCGGTTTCCTCCCACATTCCAAAGACATGCATCTGGAGCATTTCTCGGCCTCCGCTGAAAACAGGCTCTGTGGAACCTAGTCGAATTTCCGTCAACAAATAATAAATAAATAAATAAATAAAAGTCTATACTAGGAAAAATACATCATTCTGCAAACAATTTTTCTGAATTGCTCCATTATTTTAAGGATTTTTGATGGCAGTATTTTTAGCATACTGCTTTTATAATCTAAGCATTTCTCATTTATGACCCCCTATGTATGTCTTTGGCTCCAGTCTAAACTTTTAAAATCTTTCATTCATGTATTATCAGTCACCTCAGATTTCTTGCTAGAAAGCATTTTCAGGGACAGTTCTTGGAAGGAGCAGTTTTATATTTTAATGTTCTTCCATTTTGAAACGTGCACTCTGCTGCGACAGTTTCACACAGCAGGGCTAGTTTTTATGATAGTTATTTTAGTTTCCTGCATCTTTCTACAGCTGTATAGCTTCATAAACTGATTACAGCAGACATTGAAAAAGGAAGGATGGAGTTAGTCGCCTTCAAAACATTTTAGGTTTAATGTACAATTTTGCTTTCAGAACCAAAAAAGGAAAAGTTGAAGGGCTATGTTTCTGTGCTGTTGGAAAGCAATTATTGCTAATTAGCTTTCCTATCAGAATTAATATGTTATGATTTATGAATGCTTATTTTGTGTATGTTATATGAATCTTTTGTTCTCATTGATGTTCACTTGTGACAGTATATATATATATATATATATATATATATATATATATATATATATATATATATATATATATATATATATATCTATGTGCATATAATTAGGTCTTCACCTTCATATCTACTTTTGACAAAAACATTTTTTTTTTTTATTTTTCTGGAGTCAAAGTCACAGTCAATATTTTGTTTATTTAGCCTAGTAGCCTAAAGTCTAAGATATTTCTACCATAAATGCCACCTATTGGCATTTAAACTCTTACTGTCAGATGACAGTGAGAATGCACCGATGGTCACAATTTTGACTGTGTACTTGCTTTTATGTATAATGTTTCATATCGGTGTGTGAAAAACATGAAGTACAAGGGTATGTATTTTTCTGTAACTTCAGATATTTTTCAGAAATGTACACTATAAATAAAGCACATAAAATACACTATTATTAATCTTATTACTTTTTGGCAAACATTCTTGTTAATGGAGAGGGTATTGAACAGAACTTTTACTTCTTGGAGATATCTGTGAATGTATTTTTTTTTTGCCTGGACTCTGGCCTGCAGCTCACAGCATTTTTTGAGTTGCCACAGCTGGTTTTCTTTGTTTAAGGCAAGTTATTCAAATCATAACATCAGAGGTTGGATATTTGTAGGTACAAAACAAGTCTACCATTGATGGCAATAAATTTGAAACACATGAGAAGCACAGTTCAGCAAGACAGTTTGGGTTTGGAGATGTAAAACCCAAGCTAAACACATTGGGCAGGATTCACGAAGCCTCCGTGTAAGAGTTATAACTCATACACAGAGGCTGCAGTTAAACGGAGTGATGTCAGCATGCTCTGCATATTAATGAGAGCATGCTGAATCACACTGAAGGCCAACACGGTCCGTGTAAGACAGTAGGGGGCGTATCCGTAGGCCGAGCCCTGTAAGCGGACACGCCCCCAGAAGAGGAAAAGTACCCAAAGGAAACACCCACGACAGAGTCCACGGAAATGTGAATAAACAGAACACAACACATGCCCCCACAGACTATGAACATAAAAGAAATATAAATGAACATGTTATAATTTTTTTTAAACTGTAAAGATGTTTAACCGTGAGTGCGCTCGTTATGGCATGCGTTCAGAAGCACAGCTACAGTTAGCAATCAGTGGGAAAGCATATAAAAACTAAATATGCAAAATAAAGCAGGAAGCAATAGCGTAGAGGTAGAGATGCTGGCTGCAGAGCAGGCATTCATGGTTCGCCCCACAACACCATTTTTTTTGCAAAATAAGCAGGAAACAAGTCCCTGACAAATATGTAGACATAAAACCACAACTTATGTAAAATGTAATGAAATAGCCCATTCATATTGAAGAAATGTGAGGTAACAAAAGAATAAAAAATGCCAGATGTGCCCATAGATGAGCTACAGTTTAACAGGGTGAGTGTATCTGCCCGTAGATGAGCAGTGGTTTAACTGGTGCAAAATGAGTGCCCGTAGCTGGGCAGTGGTTTAACATGCTATATCTATGTGCCCCTAACTGAGCTGAGCGTAATATGCGTGCCGATAGCCAAATGAGGCTTAAAGCAGTGTACCCGTTTAGCGAGAGCTGCGCGCGCAAACAAGCTAACCGACGGGCAACGTTGAGCAAGCCGTATCAAAACTGCCTTTACACAGACACACCCCTCAGCATGTCTAGACAGCCATGAAAAATAAAAAGCAGTGGCCAGGTTCGAACCCAGGATACTATACACCATAGTCAAGGTACAGAACCACTAAGCCATGACAGCAGTACCTAGAAATGCAATAATAGCTAATATATAGGAATGAATACAAACTACAGCATGACAATGCAGGTCTACTGAAGTTGATACAATTCCAAAATGGCCAATCACAGATATGTGCGGGAAAAACGGACTATATAAGTCCCATAGGCGGGAATACACAGCATAAACGATTGTAGAACAGACCTGCAGGCAGAATGTCAGGAGTAGGTGAGGGTAGTCACTTTCGAGCACAGAGGTGGGGTGTTGAGGAGTCCAGGTACATGGCCTGGCTCCTAGTCCACAATCATGAGGCCCAATTCATGCAGGGCCAGGTCCTCTGGGGAGCATACAGGGCTGAGGCGTGTGACCAGTTGGCTCATGATCTCACCAGTGACACAGGGATTCCAAGGACTGGTGAGCAGGTCCGTCACCACCATGCGGACCTGAAGAGATGCAAGCAGGACCAACTGAACCTTTGGATCCAGGAGGCCCGGTAAACACCCAATGCCCCACTACTGAGTAAGTAACATTTAATTATGTATGTAAAAAATTAAACTAGCTGATATTATGGAGATGTGTATTCCAATATTACTTCATTTATATTACAGCTGCAGGTGTCCGTTCTGTGAACCGCAGAGCCTATGGCGATAGGCTGGTGCGGTTGCGCCACCAGGCAGGTCAGTAATCCACTAACAGTAACGGTAAAGAAATATAAAAGTATGACAGTCAGCAAAAGAGTGCAGTGTAGTCAGTAAGGAATAAAATCTGCAAGTAACAGTGTGAAAGTGTATGCAAGTATTGCTTGATTACAAGAGTTCCCAGCCTGTAAGTGTAAACTAAACATGAAACTGTCCAACATATATTCTGAAATAAAAATGCCCTGCCTGTAAGAAAATAGTACACAACCTGCAGCAGGCTGAAAAGTATAGCTGCAGAAGATGATGAAATCACATGTGTGAAATATATCCCTGTGGAAATACTGAAACATGACAGAAGTGAGACTGCTGGAAAGTACTGTAATAACTACTGTTAAAACATGTCAATAAAGCCTAGAAGTACCATCCTGAATAGTAAAATGAAAGCAAGTGAGAGAGTGTGAGAAAGTGTCATGAATCCAGCAATACAGTAGTAATAACCCCTGAATAAAGTATACTGCAGTCAAGACAGAATGAAATGCATGTGAGACTCAGAACCAAACAGCGAAATCTGTTCAAAGTGTTGCTGCATGTGGAATGTGTATCCCAAAATCTGGATATGTTGCTCCCAGTCTGAAATACGCAGATAGGATGATTGTCTGATATACCAAACATCCACACTTGTCTACAGGTATATAAAGCAAAAGTAGCAAGATGATGTAGCTGAACAAAGCTTGATATGAATGTGTATGAAGAACACTAAAATGTATATTGATGTTGCAGTAACAGTCCTATCAGCAAGGTGAAATAGTTATCATATAGGACACTGTAGTTAGAACAGTAGTGTGTATATAACTGTAGCTATTAGAAATGTACAGCATATGTATTGTTATTCTAAGGTGTTAATATTACTTTCTTTACCCCACCCTATAACCACATATAACCCATTCCACGTGAAAATGGTATGTGCAATCACAATTAACACCCCTGGACGTTTGTCTTGTTGGGTCATATATATTTGCATGTCCGTTGATGCATCTGCCCTGTTCATACATCCACACCTGATGGCCTGTTGCCATCAATTAACCCTGCATGTTGTTGGACTGTGTATTTCCGTTCAAATTATGCATGTGTTATGCACGCTGTTCAATGGTGTGAATATCTGGGTGTTTGGTTAATGGGAATACTAATGCATGCTGTTACAACTAACTGTGAATGGTATTATATGTCACTAACCCAAACTGTCATGACATAATGCAAAACATAGTATGACAGGGAAAGCGGGTTCCAGCGGACCCACCTCTCCCACCTCAGCTGGCGAGTGCCGGACCCTCCTCCAGTGGCCCTGTGCCACCTGCGGGTGGAAGCGCTGCAGGGGATGGGGCTCCCCCCCCTCTGCAAGTGTGGCTGGAGGAGATCCACCACTCACCCTCTGTAGCGTCCGGACTGTGGTGCGTAGGGAGATTTGGGACTCTGTCCTGAGCCCCACGCCAGCTCGAGGCACGGGTGGCGCAACTAACAGGCATGCCTGTTGCCCCACCTACACAGCCCCCAGCACAGCCCCATCCTGGGCAGTGAAGGAACAGTGGCAACTGCCTATGGGTGGGGATATCAGTTCCACTGTTGCCATCTGTGGGCTCATGGGCTCTGGATATCCAAACCTCCGTCCCCGCCAATTGTGTAACCCCCCCACACGTGTCATACACCGCCCCTGTATGCGTCTTGTTTGTCTTGTCTGTTTACCTACCCAACCTACCTCCCCAGCTGAACCGACTTCCTTCACCTGACATACCACTCTTACCTGGAAAAAAAATAAAAAAAGGGCACTCTGTACCCACAAAAAAATTATGCCCCATACATAGCTGCCCATTCCGCACACATGTCCACTGGACATGGAACCTATCAATTACAATTGGCTGTACAACAAATATTATTGTTGTCCTGACACCTCTCTCAGGGGTGGAAGGTTTCAAATGTCACACCAAATTACATACATATGCACAGCTGTTGCTGATGAAGAAATGGGCAGCTATGGGCCATACCTACATCCCTCCTGCACATCCCAAGCTTGTTTCCCTACTGCCTTATCCTCTTTGTGACCCCTTTTTCACCACTTGCCTGTCTCCCCATTTTCTTTTCTTTCAAAGAAAATAGCACGGGTGTGCGCGGAGCTAACCGCCAGTGCGCATGCGTATTCGCGCCAAACCAGCGCTAGCCCGGTTACAACTGCTTAAAAGTGCCTTAGTCACTGTGATTGACAGGTCCTGTACTCAGTTCAAAAGAAAAATAAACTCCCGCTGTCAGTCCCGAACCCAGGACCTTGAAAACACTAGTCTGTACAACCTACCACTAAGCCATGACTCTTATACAAAAAATTGTGCTAAAAGAAATATAACCTGTAAAAGCAGGGATGAATGTAAAGGAATATAGGATGTGTAGTACACAAAGCATGTCATTTAAAATAAATGTCAAAACTACTGGATATCTATAATAGTAGTGTGTGAAAAGAAACAGCCATGCTAGTTGGCAGCCTGTACATAATAAGGTCAGTTAAAGTACATAGATATATGTATGCATATGTACATATATATATATATATATATATATATATATATATATATATATATATATATATATATATATATATCTATATATAGTTGTAGGAGTCAATGTGCATGCACACTTGCTACAGGGAACATGAAAGAGGAATGGAGAATTGTGAATATACAACACAGCCTGAAGCATGAGAGAGATACTAACCTTTACAGTCACAGAACACTGTCCACAGCATACCAGCATGGTCCCTGCCCTCACAATCTGAAAGGGCAACGCCTATCACACATACCCTTTATAGCACTGACTTGAAATCACAGTGAGAACTGCAATCAGTACACAACTGGCTGTATGCAATTAGCAAATGCTGGCCTTCAATTGGTGCAGAGGCCATCACATGGACCTATGCAGATACCTACAAAAGCATCCAGTGCTAACACTCCCACATGCAATACATTCATTGCATTGTCTGTAAGCAGACAGAGGGAGAGCGAGAAGTGAGAGAGAGAGAGAGAGAGAGAGAGAGCAAAAAAAAAAAAAAAAAAAAACACCAGACACTGTGACTCTCTGTAACCTGGAGCTGTCAGCACTGACAGTAGCAGCAGCAAGCAGAAGCTGTGGTAACGCAACCAGCTGCGACAAACAGAGGTAATGCAAAGTAGCAGGTTAATAGTGTGCATACTGTGAACCCTCCAAATGTGTCATAGGTCTGTATCCATAGGTATGTCCATGTGATATGTTGTGTGTACGTAGTTCCAACAAAAGGGGATGACCATACATCACATGTCAAGCAGTCATAGGCCAGGATCCTGGTAGCATGTGTCTGTGCGTTGGTCTAGCAATGGCTGTAGTGACTGCTTTGAAATGTCAGCCAGGCCCAAAAGTCAGGATCAGCCCATCCCAAAGGCACACTGGCTGGGAACAAGTGTCTGCAGGTACCTGATGTCACTGCATATGCATCCCATACTGCATAATCCCATAGCGAGCAGACCAGGCCCGTTATGCATATGATGTGGTAATTCCCAGGGTCAGTCGAGGTGCCCCTTAGTGTTGTGGGACCACTGTTGCTGTATGCCACTGTCCAGGTACATATCCTGTAGCACGGCCAAGATAAACTATCAGTGTTACATGCGGTGGTATGTCCCCTCAGAGTGCTGGTAGCACACATCCAGGGGACCACGAGGTCACAGTGATGCTGTGTGTTCCCCTCTGCTGGGCGGCCCTCACCTGGACACGTGCGATGATAGGGAGGTTACATCCAGCTGGGATAAATATCCCAAAGGTGAGGGAGAAGGAGGGGGGATATGTGCACCGAACATGTCTGCAGGAATGTTGCCAATATGCGTGTGTTTGGTGAATGTTAAGTAGGTGTGGATTAACACAGAGCATATCTGAGGCATGTGGTCCATATGTGTAACATAACTGAAGAAGGCCTTGTGGTCATCCATAGTGTTTGTGTCCATTTCCCTCCCAGAGTAGGCTGTGGCTGTTGTTATGACAGACTGTAGCATAGTACCAGTGCTGACCACAGATGCCTACCCTTAATGTGAATGTGCTCTGTCCTGCAGTAGCCTCCTGCTATTGTTATACAATCTGCCTCTGTCTGGGGTCCACTGGACGGGATGCCTAACCTTTGTGCATAGGGTCTGGGTTTGACATGTGTGTGCAAGTGTCATGCAATCCGCAGCATGTCCATGGTAAGCATTTGCAAAGGGGTCAGCAGTGTGGCTTGTGGCTTCCACTGGCCCAGTGTGCTGCATGGATACCATCCCAGTCCCAGCAAGTGAGTAACTGTCTAACCACATACATATCAAAGTAGTCTACTGTGCTGGTGGTGGTGGTGGGATATGTATATCCAGGCTGAGTAACGTCTGTC
This sequence comes from Protopterus annectens, assembly GCF_019279795.1. Lineage (NCBI taxonomy): Eukaryota > Metazoa > Chordata > Ceratodontiformes > Protopteridae > Protopterus > Protopterus annectens. The sequence continues at coordinate 127,783,717 of NC_056731.1, read as the reverse complement.
CACATCACAGTAGTGGACGGTGTCCCACATACAGTACCTTGGGATGAACCCCCAGAGTGAGGTTGTGCATTGCACCTGTCAGTGTGTGCTGACCGATGGGGCATGCTACTACGTTGTGTGGAATGTGGCAGGTATTGTTGCACAGGCGTTGGCTGAGCACTGATATCTGGCCATGTACCTGTGTATCCACCACGACACACACACATGCAACATATGGGAGTAGTAGTATATCACTACACATGAGTAGCATGTATAGTATGTGTGCCATACATTGCTGACATGGTCTGCTGATATTCTGTCTGTGTTCTCTTCCAGGGAGGTGGCGCGACAGCGTAACCCCGCCTACTCTGTGGCGGAAGATGAGGAGATCCACCAGAGCCTGGTGCGGGAGTATGACATCCTGTTTTCCCGCACCAGTCAGAACCAGCAGGAGAGGGCCGCACTGTGGCAAGACCTTGTCCATAGGGTAAATGAAATTGGCATGCATAACAGGACATATGAGCAGGTACGACATCACTGCAGTGATTTAATCTGAAGTGTCCGGCAGCGTGCATCAGATATCCACAGGCAACAGGTCGCCACAGGAGGTGGGGTGGCCACACATCCCCCCCTCACCAGACTGGAGGGGCTACTCCTAAGTGTTGTGGCTCCAGCCCCAGAACACCAACAGCAGTACACCTGCATTATGATGGAGGCTGGTTCCACACAGCAGCACGACATGGAGCGTGCAGGTAATATGCCATATGTACACCTGACTGTTCTGTACACTGTATCATATGCAATATCAATGGGACAGATGTGCCCACTGACATTAATCTCATCATTTCTGCAGGTCCCTCCAGGGTTACAGAGAGACAGGCCATCCATGCTGGTGAGTGTGTTTAACATAACCTATAATAGTCCTGATAATGCTAGTAACAGTAGTGTAACTCAGTAGTGCTCTGTGTGTATACTGCAGGGTGTGCATGTGTGCATGTGTGCAGGTGTGTCAGTGCCCATGTGTGCATGTGTGCAGGTGTGCCTGTGTCCACGTGTGCATGTGTGCAGGTGTGCCTGTGTCCACGTGTGCATGTGTGCCTGTGTCCACGTGTGCATGTGTGCATGTGTGCCTGTGTCCACGTGTGCATGTGTGCATGTGTGCCTGTGTCCACGTGTGCATGTGCATGTGTACCGTGACCATGTGTGCATGGGTGCATGTGTGGATGTGTGCATGTGTGCATGTGTCCACGTGTGCATGTGTGCATGTGTGCATGTGTGCATGTGTGCCTGTGTGCATGTGTGCATGTGTGCCTGTGTGCATGTGTCCATGTGTGCATGTGTGTATAAGTGCATCACTGGTAATAATGTCTGGAGAATGTAAACTGTGTTTCCTGTCTTCATCCCACAGGTTCTGGGGCTGCTCTGGTGACCTGCAGCAGGGAACCTGAATCTTGTGCCACGGCTACTGGTAATGATGATATATGTGTAATGGTACAGGAAGGTGTGTCAGGGTCTGCCATTGGTCAGCCAATTGACAGTACACAGCTGTCAACCCCATCATTGCGCACAGTCATCCTGCCTATACATCCTATGTATCCATTGTCCCTAGGTGATGGACAGGATACAGCGGGCATAGACCAGGGTAATGTGGTACCTGTGGCACATGCGTCCCCACACAGCAGCCATGGGCAGGGTCCTCCGATGGTACCACACAGACAGTTGCCCATGGGTTCTCGTGGGAGCATCCGTGGGCGTACTGCCTCTGGCCGACGTGCCCAAAGAGGTCTGTCAACCTCAGCGATGTTTTGGACTTTCATGTAGGCTCAGTCACGTATGGAAAGGTACACCAGACAGGGTCTGAGGGAGCTCAGAGCATGTCGCACAGCCATGACAGACAGTATGCGTGACATTGCGGATGCTATCCGTAACTTCACCGATGTCATAGACAGACATTGTGGGGACATATTACAGCAGTTCCACAACCAGATGTCCATGAGCCAGGGCAATGGTGGGCGTCTGCGGCGTCGACGTGGCCGTATGCCGGCAGCGGCAGCAGCTGGCAGTCGGCGCGGACGGCAACAGGCTCGCGCATGCCCCCATAGTGCCAGCAGCAGCCCCAGCAATGCTGGGTCTGTGCTGTCATCAGAACACCCCAGGAGACCACGTGCACGTGGCTCTGGACAGTCCCAACAGGGACATGTGTCCAGTCAACACACTCCCGCTTCTGATGACAGTACCCAGTCAGGCTTTGTACTGGATACGGTCCGTAGCACCCCTGCCAGGCACAGGTACCGTGTCCGTGCACACAGACACTGATCTGTATGGCCTGCCAGGTGCAGTCTGTGGCTGTCCACAAACCCCTGTATATGGCAGCCATGAGGTGGAACTATGTGCGTGCATACACACATGCGAAATGTTAACACTTAGGGCAACCACATACACGCACACACTGCACCAACACTGCCCCACCCTGTACTGCTGCCCCTCACCAACACACATACACACACATGTCAATTGGTGGTATCAGTGGCTGACTCAGGCATACCTAATCCACACCCTGTGCATATGATGACACTGTGCCACCTCCTGCAATCTCCAACATCATTGCGGGAACAGGTAAACACGTTGCTGATGCACAGGGTGACTACATAGACGTGTATTAGTAGTATCATGTTGGTAACAGTACAGTGTGCTGCTATGACTGTGTGTGTACCTCAGCATGCCTGCTGTAGTAACTGTATGAATGTCCTGAATTGTTATCTGCACCCATAGTACATACCAAAGTATAACAGCTGCACATAATTGCATGCCGGTGGTAAGGTTGTCAACAGATAGCCGCATACATCGGTAGCACAGGGGGAAAGCTAACGCAAGTAGTGATATGCAATGGTGGACATGTACAGTAATGGTGTCAAGATGCCCACAACAACTATGCCATGTGTATGTTCACGCATCTAGATATGTGTGCAGTACCAATGTTGTCCAGATCACAAATAAGTATGACATAATATCGGTTCTACCATGGGCATCTGTGCTGCGTATTCCTGGGTACATGTTGATAGTGCCTACATATTTGCATTGTTACTTACTGTTATTGTTACCCCTTCTTTGTTGTATAATGCAGTACTTCCAGCCCTGTGTGCTGTAGCCTTGTTTGCATGCATGTTCGCCTGGGGTCCCCTGGAACACTGCTTACACCTGCAATGCAGAGTTACAGTGCTTCTGTAGACTGCTAGTGACATCTGCATAGCGTACCATATGTATGTCAACCTTACACATGACAGAACGTCACTGTCTGTCCTGTACGCTGTGACACATTGCACATGTCTTACCTGGCATTTACCCATATATGCAGTCATATATGTCAGTGCTATGAGATAGAGGCAGTCCACCCACACATACACACCTTCAGTATGTTGTTCCCCATTGGCCCTATGTGTTGGTACTCACCATGGCAATGACACTACTAGGGTGGCATGTACAAAGGTAACCTGTGAATCGCCTCTATGGTCCAGTCGTGGTTTATGTGGGTCATGTGTCATTGTCACAGCTGCCACATGTATGCAGTCAGCCATCACCCTTGGCCAGGAATGTACAACACATGTGTGGGATGCCACCACACAGCCAATCTGGGGACTGGTCTCCCTAAACCCAGTAATGCCATACCCTGTCAGGTGGCATGTCATATATACTACGTCCAGGACAAACGTCAAACCCAATCCCTGCTGCTACTATTGATAATACCCCTGAAGATGTTCCTGATAGCTTTGACCAGTCCTTTACTGAGACATTGCAGGCCCTACCTAGCCATCTACCTCCTAGCTCCCCTGGTCCTGAAAGCAGCACCCCTAGAAAACTACTTGCGTCCATCTGCCAACCAGTCGCCACTTCACTTCTCCGTACCTTGGTTGTAACAGTGAAACCCACTACACTGTGTGCTGATCAACACCCTGCCGCGTACCTATCAAAACCAGATGATGCTATTGCTTACCCCGTCTCAAAGGTAATCAATGGTACTATGTTAGAATCTAACTTTCCCACCATCTGGAAAATGTCATATGTAATCCCACTTCACACAGGAGGCAGCTCTACTGAAGTCTCCACTTATAGGCCAATAGCTATACTCTCTCCACTTGCAGAGATTATGGAGACTTTCGTCATAGATAAGTCATGCACCACCTAATCCAAACTCGCATTATGGCAGACACTCAGCATGGCTTACGTCCTCATCACAGCACTACGTCAGGCCTCCTAGCCTTTACTAACACCATAAGCCATACCTGCAACATTAATTATATATCCACAGCCCTCTTTTTGGATAACTCAAAGGCATACGATATGGTTGATCACCAACTTGGACTCCACACCCTGCACAGACTGTCTAGATACTGGAGCCTTCCAATGGTGTCAATCCTACCTGCATGGTCAACAGCAGGCCGGCCTCTGGCAGAACAAACCCTCTAACCTTCTACCTAACACCCTCAGAGTACCACAAGGCTCTATCCTAGGGCCCTTGCTGTCCTCCATCGTCATTAACGACCGTTATACTGTCATCCCAAAAGTCAGCTGTATCCAATATGCTGTATACTCTACTCTGAGTTGCTCAGCCACATCTCCAGTAGAGTTATGGTCAGCTACCCAGACCACCTTTAATACAATAGCAAACTGGCTTTCTGAACATTGTCTGATCCTAAATCCCAATCAAACTAAACTGCTGTTATTCCACCAACACGTAGGTCTACCATGTTCACCATTACCATAACATCAACTGATGGCACAATAATCTCCCCTGACCCATCTCCGAAACTATTAGGTGTCATCATAGATAATAACCTCATATGTGACATACATGTTAACCAGATTAGCAAAGCCATCAATAGAAAGCTAGGGTCACTTTACAGAATTAAAGCCTTCCTAGCCCCTCCAGCTAAAGGTGCTATAGCTCGCTCACACCTTGTTTCAGCCCTTCTGTATGCATCCCCTCTACTCTCACATATGAACAAGACTGTCCTTAACAAGCACTGGATTTGCTACAACCACATTGCCAGGTTTGCCACTGGCCCGCCTGTTAGGACACATCATTGCATCAATCTAAATCAGCTTGGTTGGCTTGCAATACCCAGCCTAATACAGTATAACCAACTGATTATAGCCTATAAAATCCTCTATAATCCAGACAATACTCCTGCACTTAAATTATAATCACCCCCTATAACAATCCTAGACCGCTTCGATCCTCTAACAATGTACTACTTCAAACTAGAGAGTTTATTAACACAGCTGGTGATTCTCTCTTTGCAAATCCTGTAAGTAGATCCTGGAACTCACTTCCAGCTGATATTACCCTAATGTCCACCTTAGGTCATTTAACAGTAGACTCAAACAACATTTGTCACGTAACTGGCTATGTCAATGTATCAAGCCTGGCTAACTCGAATGTGTAACCTGTGTGAACCACTGTACTGTGTAATTACAATTTAATCCTGGCTTGTGCTCAGGTCTAACATTAACCTGTGGAACATGTTGGACCTGCTTACTTATGTAATCTCTGTAAATAATCTGTTTGTACTATGTAATGCTAGTATTCTGTAATGCTGTATCTGCTACCCTCGTAGCTTGTCTCCATGGGCCTACCCTGGAAATGGACATGCATCCAGTTTGGCTATCCCAGTCAACATATGTAGGATAAATAAATAAATCAATACATGATATTACAGTGACGACAATACCAGTCAGACATTGACACACACTGACAGCATGCTGAACACACTGGGGCATATGTGGGGACTCAGACTAGCAGCCTGCCTGTGCATCACACACCTCCGCAGCTGGCACACAGGCATATGTTCCGTCGGAACAGAGCACATGCCACACATGGCACGCACATCCCCTGTGCCACACACCCACAGCCTGTAGGGCTACACAACACACCTGCTACAGACGTGTCAGGTACCTGTCATGTGTGCTGCACTGGGGTCCCGCTCATCAGGCTGTATCTGGTGAAGGTCACAGTGATATGACTCAGGGGCACTATGGTCCACCACAGCACACATGCATACAGGTCAGACAGAGGCATGGACAGATATGACTCACTCATTGACCATGCCAGTGTGGCTGCTTGGGACATACCTCCCTGGACTACATGATAGGGAACATAGAATGGATCTCTCAGCATGTAGCACAGGCCAGTATGAGCCTGATGTTGGTTGCCAACATACCCTCCCCAGGTATTCTACCACTATATGTGGGAAGGCTGTTGTATGTCTACATTATGCTCAGTCTCCACTGTCATTCATAGGGTATCCACTGGCTGTCAACGTGTGCTTACATGCTAGGGAAGCCACATTGATGTTCACGGGTCATCTTACACGTGACACACATGGCCCGATGTATACTGGCAAGGCTCCTTGGTACACATATACTGCCTTATGCTGCAGGACATGGTTTACATGGCGACCTCTGTGGGTATCACACAGGTTAGGACACTAACAGTGCTGCTACACAACTACAGCAGTGTACACTGGAGGATGCATGCACCAGACACTGCCCTCAGCACGGTGAACTGCAGTGTCTGTGCAGTACCGGATGCATGATTCATGGCTCACAGGTGTTACCCATCACTGACAGGTTATGCCCCATACCATGCCTGTCGTCCCCTACACATGTAACACACATGGATGGGGGGTGGTATCCCAAGTTAACACAGATACACACACCTCCAGGTTGTTGGCACAGCACAAACCATCAGGGCCTACTCATGTGCAGCTGACAGTGTGTCGGACTGCCATCTGGTTCATAGCATGGCACACACAACCCTCACATACACAGGAAGACCACCTATCCTCCATAACAACACCGGCAATATGACAGTCCCATGAACTGTGTTTATAAGGCCATACTGCATCCAGCCGAACATTGTGTGTGAGCATTACTGTAGCTACAACACTCTAGTTGAAGAGTTCACAGCATGTGGTCACCAGAATGCAGTGGAATGACATGTTACCACTACCACAACAGGTGGGAACATGCAGCACCTGTACATTGACTACATGTACACTATATGGCCCAGACCAGATGTTGTAGGTCTTACACCATAGACACCCACACTGTATAGGGACATACCACGTGCGGACCCTGCACAGTAAGACACAGTCATATTGGTATACATTGCTAATACCATTTATCCACACAAAGCATGTGTCAGACATGGTAACTACTGCAGGTCACAGGTATTTATGTGTATGTGTCACACACATACATCATGTGTGCAATGCCATTGCTGGGTTAGGCAATGGCATGCATTGTTATGTACAAACACCCGCACAAGGTCATACTGTGTGACACAACCACACGTGATAGTTGTGGGTTACCAAAACATGCCTATCTGTACTCTGACAATGGTAATAGACACAGTAGCAGAGCACACTATTGGCATTACTAGCCAAATAGCCCTGTCTGGCTGTGCTGATAGTGTGGTGACATCCCCTGTGTTTACTGGTGGAGTATGCAGCATCTGGTGTATAGTAGTATTTGCCATAGGATCTGTTCCCTCACACTTGCATTTACACACACCCTACTACCCCCACACACATGCACACTTGCCATATGCAGGATTCATTCCCCTACCTACCTAAGTCATGACACCTGAGAGGGACGCATTAGCAAAGCGCACTGTTCAGTTTACTAGATAGTTCCTCGTCTCTGGCTATACTTATAGGGTGCTGACAACATCAGTACTTTGAAAGGGTAATGTGCATCAGGTAGTGTGATCACCTGATTGCCAAAACTAACATGTTTTTCATACGGAAATGCACACACACACATGTCTTTACAGGTTTCACAATCCTACCTAATTACATTACGATACACAGGGGAAACGCATTAGCAGAGCGCGCTATTCGCATTACTGGGAGCCTTCCCTTCTCCTGCTGTACTTATAGGGTGCTGACATCATCTGTGTTTAGAAAGGGGCGTGTGCATCCTGTAGTGTGTTCTCCCAGTTGCCAAAAGGAACATTTCCCTCATACATATCTGCACACACACAATAACCCCCCCCCCATCCTAACACAAACACTTGGCATCTGCAGGATTCAAACCACTACCTAACTATGTTATGACACATGAGACGGATGCATTAGCAGAGCGCACTATTCGCATTACTTAGAGGCTTCCCTTCTCCTGCTGTACTTATAGGGTGCTGACATCATCTGTGTTTAGAAAGGGGCGTGTGCATCCTGTAGTGTGTTCTCCCAGTTGCCAAAAGGAACATTTTCCTCATACATATCTGCACACACACAATAACCTCCTCCCCATCCAAACACACACAGTTGGTATCTGCAGGATTCAAACCACTACCTAACTATGTTATGACACATGAGACAGATGCATTAGCAGAGCGCGCTATTTGCATGACTAGGAGGCTTCCCTTCTCCTGCTGTACTTATAGGGTGCTGACATCATCTGTGTTAAGAAAGGGGCGTGTGCATCCTGTAGTGTGTTCTCGCAGTTGCCAAAAGGAACATTTCCCTCATACATATCTGCACACACACAATAACCCCCTCTCCATCCAAACACACACACTTGGCATCTGCAGGATTCAAACCACTACCTAACTATGTTATGACACATGAGACGGATGCATTAGCAGAGCACGCTATTTGCATGACTGGGAGGTTTCCCTTCTCCTGCTGTACATATAGGGTGCTGACATCATCTGTGTTAAGAAAGGGGCATGTGCATCCTGTAGTGTGTTCTCCCAGTTGCCAAAAGGAACATTTCCCTCATACATATCTGCACACACACAATAACCCCCTCTCCATCCAAACACACACACTTGGCATCTGCAGGATTCAAACCACTACCTAACTATGTTATGGCACATGAGACAGATGCATTAGCAGAGCGCGCTATTTGCATGACTAGGAGGCTTCCCTTCTCCTGCTGTACTTATAGGGTGCTGACATCATCTGTGTTAAGAAAGGGGCGTGTGCATCCTGTAGTGTGTTCTCCCAGTTGCCAAAAGGAACATTTCCCTCATACATATCTGCACACATACAATAACCCCCTCCCCATCCAAACACACACATTTGGCATCTGCAGGATTCAAACCACTACCTAGCTATGTTATGACACATGAGACAGATGCATCAGCAGAGCACGCTATTTGCCTGACTGGGAGGCTTCCCTTCTCCTGCTGTACTTATAGGGTGCTGACATCATCTGTGTTAAGAAAGGGGCGTGTGCATCCTGTAGTGTGTTCTCCCAGTTGCCAAAAGGAACATTTCCCTCATACATATAACCCCCTCCCCATCCAAACACACACACTTGGCATCTGCAGGATTCAAACCACTACCTAACTATGTTATGACACATGAGACAGATGCATTAGCAGAGTGCGCTATTTGCATGACTAAGAAGCTTCCCTTCTCCTGCTGTACTTATAGGGTGCTGACATCATCTGTGTTAAGAAAGGGGCGTGTGCATCCTGTAGTGTGTTCTCCCAGTTGCCAAAAGGAACATTTCCCTCATATATATCTGCACACACACAATAACCCCCCTCCTCATCCAAACACACACACTTGGCATCTGCAGGATTCCAAACCACTACCTAACTATGTTATGTCACTGGAGACGGATGCATTAGCAGAGCGCGCTATTCGCATTACTGGGAGGCTTTCTTTCTCCTGCTGTACTTATAGGGTGCTGACATCATCTGTGTGTAGAAATGGGGGTGTGCATCCTGTAGTGTGGTCTCCCAGTTGCCAAAAGGAACATCTCCCTCTCACACACACAAACCCCACTCACCGAGCATTTGCAGGATTCGAACCCCTACCTAACTATATTATGACATTTGAGGGCAACGCATTAGCAGAGCGCACTATCTTAATTACTGGGCATCTGTTCTGCACCTGTAGTATTTCTAGGGTGCTGACATCTTCATTTCCACAGAGGTTTGTAGATGTCGTACTACCTGTCAGGTGGGGGATAGCATGTATATGCATTTGCAGCCACCTACATCAGGGTCAGATGTGCACATCGCACTGGCAGGTTATGTTCTATACCATGCTTTGGGACCACAGGACCTGTAACACACAACACAACCAGTCCAGCACACCACACCCACATCCAGGACACACACTTAGCTTCCCTGGGAACAGTGCCAGGATATGCAGGTATTCACATACACCATTCCAGTTGTTAACATCAGGTACAGGCATATTGTGTGTGAGAACTACTCAGGCCTCTACCACTTTACCCTACCACCACTACAATTTGTGGGTCCATGTGCTATGGCAGAACCACACACCACAGCCACATGGGTTAATACATATTGCACCTGTCCATCTGCAACGTGGGTACTCACTGTTCCACACCAGAGGTAGACCACCATTGTTGATACCTGCCCATGTCCACCTTTCCCTGGACATCCATATCCCATCTCCACCCCAGGCAAGGTTGTCACTGCACACAAACTGTGTTTAGCACAAGCAGACTCTACACTTGTGTAGACTGGGGTGGATGACTTCAGAGGACCCATGCTGGAGGACTATAATGGCCACTCAGCATAATCCTTGACACTTGCATCCTATGAGCATGTGTACAGTTTGCATTGGTCATGCTATCCCACATATACCCATGACTGCTCCACAACAAGACACCTGTCAGCTGTACACCGGCCATATATGCGCCGTTCTACAGACAGAGCGACCTACTACATTGCAGAGCTGTAGCCCACAGAAGGAGGACATCTGTGGATGTTTCCAGCACGGCACTTCATTCACACATACTCATTACAACACAGTGTTGACAGTGGAATCGTCCAGAGAATGCAGGTAAGGCTCCCCTCAGTCTGTTATTGATGGACACCTACTGTCAGAGATCCTCAGCAACCCTCTCACAGCACACACCGACAACATGGCTGTGGCTTAGCACATTCAATCCCTGAGACCTCCACGGTGCCCCTGCTTGACAGAGGCACAGCTCACTAGCCTCACATGTCGCCTTCTGTGACATTCTGTACAGTGGCACGGTAGCCTACTATCCTGGGGATGCAGATGCCAAGCACACTCTGGCTGAGCTGCCATTCCCTGGGGCAAGAAGCCTAGTATTGACCTCTACACCCATATGTTCAATTGTCAGATGCGCAATATTTGTAGTGCTGTTCTACTGTTTGCAGGTCTTTATTGCCATAGCCTTCCCTGTTCCTATGACCAACTTGTGTATCTGTGGCAGATGTTTGCATATGATGGCGGTCCACTATATCACTTATGTCTCTGTGGTCATTTACTGTGTGCACTGGGCTGATTACTGTGTTGTGGTTGGTCCCTGGACTGACACGTACAAATACCAGATATGTGTGGCCAACTGCTACACAGAGATATGGCCTAAGTGTGTGAGCATGCCCAGTTCAGCCTTTCCATGTCATGGTGTCTGACATATGCCTCATTTATCAAAGTGTGCGAGCATGCCCAGTGTGAGCTTTCCATATGTTGTACTCTGAAGTCCAACACATATTTGGGTGTGTGTGACCTTCATCATTATCACGTTTATGATTGTGTGCTGGGTGTCATGTTGTGTACTAACTGGCCAACTGCTTCGTGTCTGCCACAACAGGGATTATACTGTGCCTGCAGGAATTGCATGGGATACTTTGCAGACAGTCCTCAACATACTTTCATAATGACCTAACACTGTAGTACCGTATAGTGTACTGGTTTGGTATTTCACTGTAGTGGACAGTATCCTGGGCTTTAGTCCTATCACTGCTTGACATCTTCATAGTGAGCACGACAGACTGTGTAGGGGCCAGTTGTGCACATATGACCATGTTGCAATATGTTCAGATATGGACTACCTACACCAGGCTCGTCCAACATTGCTAGTGTATTCCACAACATGGGTGGGCATTGGCAAACACTAGCGATGTTCTGTAGGCCATTGATGATGGTAGTCACAGGGTGTGTTTGTCCTTTGACACACATTGTAACTGGGGTTTGCCATTACATATGTCATGGTTGGTATACTGTGCCTCTGTCTACCTCTGACATAACAGTGATACCCAGGGTAGCCTACCATCTCCCATACACTCATCAGGATGCCTCTTGAGGGGTGTCGATATGTGGCACTCTGGCTGCCCTGTATCAGGAGTTTACTGCAGTGTGGGGGTGCCTTCTGTGTTATGGATCATTCTGTACAGCTTGTCCTATGTATGTCAGTGCTGGGGTTCAGGTCCCTCATGTGCATAGCTCACTGCCATTCAGATTGTACAAGGTGCAACATGTTCATTCATTCCAGGTTGGACATGGCATCATACATCAGGCACAGCTTTCCTGTAGCCGGGAAGGATGGGGTGTGGGGCTGCAGTTTGTTTACTCAGGCAACACATGGCATCTGTTCAGGCTCTTTGCTACCCCTGGTGGGGTACTGTTGTGGACTTTACAGTCATTGGAGGTGTCTGCTGCGGTATATCCCACAAGGGCTATTGTAGTCAGTTGTGATGCTGATGGAGGATGACTGCAGAGCCAGAGTGGTTTCCCCTTATCTACATCTGCCAGCCTTCATGTTTGGGTGGGTATATGGTACATGTTACTGTGAACACTACAGACACATGTTTGTCCAGTGCAGGTTATTTATCACCTTTTGTACCCAGGTCTCACATTACATGTTAGGTGCCTCATGGGTTAACACCTGCGTGGTATTTTGTGGGCACTTACTGTATATCCACAGTGGTTGTCTATACACATTTCTGCGATTAGCTTGCTGACTTGGCTATGGCTACAGTTGTTTGTTTGTGGGTGGCCCTTTTGTGGGTTTCTTGTGTCAGCTGTGGGTCAGATACGGTGGGCTGTTTGTACTCCTCTGCATACATGCTCAGTCACAGTCCTTCCATGTTGGCCTATACCTATGGGACATGTATACAGAATGGGGGTGGGGGGGACAAGACCAGGCCTTGTGGGATGCCACTCATATCCGCTTTGTAGTCTGGCATGGATGCAGCATGTCTGACCATGTCAGTTCTATCCTTGGTCTGCTTTGCAACCCCTCTACTGACATAGGGGTGTATATTTAAGCTGGTGAACATATCCATACTGAACATGTATGGTATGGTCTAGAAGCATGTGCACGGTCCAGCTACGCTGTGTGGACCACATAGCCCTCATCACTGACCTTAATGACTGCTTCAAATGGGTCAGACATGTTTAGGGGCCAGTTCTGCAGTTACAACAGCCACAGTGTGTCGGGTCCGGTATCAGTAGGTCCACATTAGCCTTCTGTCTGCGGTACATACTGATCCTTTCCATAGCTGTACAGAACAAGCTTGTCAGGATCCTGGGGTGTTAGTTTGGAGTATCCATTCAGGCAACCCCTTTGTTGTGATGGACCACTGTTGTTGTACACTGCTCTTTGGGTACATACCCTGTGGTAAGGCTGACATTGGCCAGTAGTGTGATTTTGCATTCCATTACTCTTGGGGTCCATGTTGGCCTCAGCACAGGACACCGTCACATACCTTTGCTGCTGTGTGTTCTGCTTTGCAGATGATGGCTGTTACCTCAGCATCTGCAATGTCATGGGACCATCTGCTGGGATAGGTATTTTGCACTTTCGGGGTGTTTGCACTGCACCTGACAGGTTGTATGTTAGCAATATGTGTGTGTGTTTGGTATCTTGTTTGTAATATCTGTGTGATTCGGAGCATATCTGTGGATGCCCAGCATGGTTCCTACCATCAGTTGGGTAAGCCTTGTGATTATCCTTAGTGTCTTGTACGTGTTGTATCTTCATAGGTTCATGGGTTCATAGTAGGCTAGACACCATAGGCCATTGGTAAGCCTAGCTAGAGTGTGTGTGTCTTTAGCCACCCCTTGCTATGTTTAATTATGGCCATTTATGAGGTTCTTCACTGTGCCTCTGTCTGGTCGTGACACAGTGGGGACCCCCAGTATACATGTACGGTCATCCATCCACTTGGCAATATTCCTGTTGAGGGGTGTCAGTGAGGGGCTCTGCCTACCATGGATTGGGATCCTGTTTCTGGGTGTGGGGGGCCTATGGGTTATGTATCTGTCCCTCCAGCACATCTTATTTCATTATGTGTTGAGGTTGACATCTGTGACTCTCACAGCTCCAATGGCTTTGATTTCCTGTGGTGTAGCATGTCCATTACTCCTGTGTTGGACATGGCCTGGTACAACGGACATACAATGCCTCTGTGTAGGCAGTGTGTGGCTGCAGTCAGCTGGGGTGTCTACAGCCAGGCAGCATATGACATATATTCCGCACACTTTATCCTGTTGGTGGGGTAACTATGAGGTCTTCCCAACCGCTGCAGGTGTCACGTATGGTACATCCCATATGAGTCATTGTACTAGATTGTGGGTCTGACAAAGGGACAGTACAGCAGCACAGTGACCTCTGTTGATGTTGGTGTGAATCCTTTCATGATACGGTGTCCGGTATCAACAGTCTTCATAGCCACATTGGCATTGTGGCTGTCACATGACAGATTAATGTTGACCTGTGTCCCTAGGTCCCTGATGACTCCTTGCATACATAATGGTTTGACACCTATGTGGTACTTTGTGTACCTTGTCTGGTATTTGGTGGGACATCCATACTGTCCAGTGTCTTCGGATGTCTGGCTGGGGTTCTTGTGTGTGAGAGTGTGGTCTGTCGCATGCTACAGACTGTACAGCAGTTTTCACTACAGTTATGTGCACATGGGTGGTGTCCGCTGCTTTGTGCATTGTTAGTTACCTGGCTATATGGGTGTCTGTGCTGCATATGGATACTCCCCCTCCTTTGATGTCTTGGTGCAGGTGTTGGGGCCATAACACATGGTATGTGGTATAACCTAGTAGTGCTGGTGTGGTATCACTAGGCCTGCAGCAGGCTTCTGTCACTGGACAGACATCAATGTTCTCCATAATGGGAGGTGCCTCAGGGGCATGCATATTGCAGTTTACACATCTGGCATTGGGCAGCATTACCCTTATGTTTCCTACCACTTATGTGTTCTAAGGTGGTGGGTAGTCTTTTTGGCCTTGCCTACATACGGCTCTATGGAGGCGGCAATGGCCTTATCCAGTATCCAGACGCCCAGGGGTAACAGGTGCAGGCCATCCCTGGAACAGCAGCATGGCTTGTCATGCTTGACATCTCCAGCGGACACACATTACACCCTCTTGGACTGACAGCTGTAACTGTGCCAGCTGTTAAACATGAGCATTCTGTGTTTGTACTGTGGCATCATTCTTGGTGAGGGTTGGATGCTGCACACAGCCAGTGTCATCCCGCCCTGGGGTACATACACAGAGGGACCATACATGTCTCATTTGTTGTTGACCAGGGAGGTACATCTCAGGTAATTCACCCCAGCATGGACATTAAGTGCATCATATTCCTGCTTGCTTTGGGGTGACCTGCGTACTTGTGTTACATGGCATTTTGTGGCTACCTACAAGCAGCTTACTTTACCCTTTCCCTTCTTCAGTCTGGTGAGTGGGGCAGCTGTGTTTCTGCCTATACAGACACCTATTACGACTGTATCAGGCATTTGTTTCTCCTTCGGGCCTGTGACTGTTTGGCACACCAGCTTTGCGTACTATTCATTGCATGTGCTATGTTTGAAGGTTGTGGTTGCTTGTGATCTGCTTTGGAGGTGTCTGTTGGTGTGGTGTGTTTGTAATTGCGGCCTCCGGGCATATTTTTCTGTGTTTATGTGTTTGGTTTACAGTTGGGGTAGGTCTATGTGGGACTGAGTTCGTGGTGTATGTGGTTACCTTCTCCTCCTGACTAGTGTTGACAGTACTGGCTTGTTGGAGCTCAACCTCTGCTTTGGATACATGGATGCATCTATCACATATGTCTGTATTTATTCGGGGGTGTTGTGGTTGTCTGTGTACTTGGGACAGGCGTCACATTGCCTCTGGATTCATAGGTTATACTTGTTGTGGCTGGACTTAGTGGATTGTATGTATGGACATATGTTGTTGCCATACTACTGGTCAGTGATTACTTCCCTTTTTATGTTTGCTCTATCATGTGGTATCTTCCTCATTCCCTTGCATGGTTTGGTAATGGCTGGAGCCCAGCATGCCAGATGTCTGCGTGTATGGCATTGTGTGTTGTTGTTATTTGTGATTGCATACTCCAAGCATTCCTGGCTATGTTCATGGAATGCCTGTATAACATGTTCTGTGGTGTGTCCCATGTTCTGCACTTGCACAGGGCCTTTTCTGGATTCAACATCAGTTTTGTGGGCTGCAACCTATACTTTACACATGTTTTGCACTGTGGTATTCTGGCCAGGGACTGGGGTCGGGTGTGCATTTCCAGTGTGCTTACTCTATGGTCTTGTCTTACCAGTGAGGGGTACACTTCTCATCTTGCCATCCAGTACACATGTTGCTGATTATCACATCCAGTATGCTTACCCCTCTTGTGGGGGTAGTACATTGTTCCTGGGCAGTTTGGTTTATGGCATCTGGGTAACTTTCCCCTACTGTGTTGGTGCTAGTACGATGCTAACGGTGTTTGTCTGGGTATTTTCAGTCGAGCAATATAATGTGGTTTGGGGGGCTTGATATATTCATGTATTCCGACATAGGCCAGGTGATGTTCCTGGTATTAGGACAGTGGTCTGCAGCAGGCTATCTACTGCGAGGCAGTTTTAGCCATTGGTATTTGACCATGGCTATTCCATGCTGCTTCTTGTTGTGGTACCAACATGGGGTGTGGTTATCCTTGCCATTTCTTGCTAGTCACCCACCTTTTGTAGCTTGTTCCATGTTTTGCGGCTGTACAGCACAGTATGAGGTATGACCCGGTAGTGCTAGGGTGCTGCTGTGAGCCTTGCCCAGTTCTCTATTACAGGACTGGTATCTACATTCTCCTTACTGTGTGCATTTACACTGCACACATCTTGCTGTTTGTACATCTGTCATGGGGTAGTGTTACATCTAGGTTCCTATCCCTTGTAGAACCTATGAGGTTGGGTGTGTGTTTTGTGACTTACCTATTCAGGGCATGTTGTGGGTACTGACAGCCTTTGCCAGTATCCATGGGGCATGGCATGCTAGGTGCATGCCACCCCTAGCAGGTGGTGCATCATGTCGGACTCCGCATATCTTCCCAGCCTGTGACACATTGGCTCCCCTTTGACTGACTGCATTACTTCAGCCAATTATTGTACTTGATCTTCTTGTCTACATAGTGTGGCATCATGCTTGGTGGGGTGAGATGTTAGGCAGGGTCTTCATGTTTGCATATACTAGATGTTGTTACATTGCTTGACACATGGCAATCATGCCTCAGGTGGTTCTGCAGGGCTGCCTCTGTCGGATGCACATACTACACTCCCTGTACATGTTTGAGAGCAGGTTATGTCATGTTAGGCATCCCTGTTACTATATGAGTGAGTCAGAGAGGGGTATCATTCCCAGGGTTCCTACTGTGCCAGTGTATGTGCTATGCGTTGCCTCTTTGCCAAGGCCAGGGCATACTGGGCACACCTCCTTCTGCCTACTGGGGCAGGCTCAAGTTGTTCCTCCTCCGAGTCACGCTCTGCCTGTGATGGCCTTGGCAATGGTGGGGGGCTGTTTGGCCCGGCCCTATGCAGGTCCTGCTGCAGCTGTTTTCGCAAGATCATATTATGTAGCATAGCACATACCATGACGATTTGGGTACATGTAGTTGGTGTGTACTGCAAGGCTCCACCAGATGTGTCCAGACACCGGAACCGTGACTTGAGCAGCCCAAACACACGCTCTATCACATTACGTGTTTGTGCGTGTGCCTCATTATGGCGTTCCTGTTCAGGTGTGTGTGCGTTTCTGATGGGTGTCATCAGCCACGGCTCCAGTGCATAACCTGCATCCCCCACTAGGTGTCCGTGTGGGATGTCCCCATTGGAAAATGTCTGGTACAGCTGCGTAAAATGCCAGATGTGGGAATCATGATAACTCCCAGGGCAGCCAGCACACACATTCATTATTATGCCCTGGGCATCACACATGACCTGGCAGTTGATGGAGGGGAAGCCCTTGCGGTTTATGTAGGCCCTACCCTGCTCACCTGCTGGTGCTTTGATGCGTATGTGCGTGCAGTCTATAGCACCCAGTACCTCAGGGTATTCCGCTATTTGCTGGAAGAGACGCATATTGCTGGCCAATACCTCACGGGCATTGGGGAAATATACATGATCATCGACATGTGCTGACATGGCATCCAGGAACTGGTGTAGTACCCTGGAGGCTGATGCCTGTGATATCCCCATCATATTGCCAGTTGGTCTCTGGAAGGTACCTGTTGCTAGTATTCTTAGGCCAACACATAGCTTGGTTTCCACTGGGATGGGTTCCCCTCTGTTGGTTCTGTGTGTGAGGCGTGGCCTGCACAGCTCAACAATCTGCTGCAGGAGCTCTCTGTCCACTCTATAGCTCTACTATCTCCAGCTCATGTAACCCGTGGTAGGTGACCCTGGGCCTGTACACTCTTCTCCGTCTCCTCACTGTGGGTTGTCTGGCACCATCTGCATTGTCACCACCCTCAGCAAGTCGCCTATGTCTCATTATGACAGCTATGGCAGCCCCTAGCATTTCTGCTCTGAGTTCAGCTTTTTCAGTTTTCACTTCTATTAGCTTACTCCTGTCTTGCAGTGTCTCTTAATGAAAACATCCTGCACTACTGTTTGCAGAGTTTTAAGTGCTGGGCTGGGCTATTATTCTGCCTGTGTAATTGCCTGCTTCTAATTATTTTCACCTGCTAGCTTCAGCAGTTATCCCTGCTAGCTTCCTATTAATTTTGTTGCTTCCTTTTTCCTTTCTGTTTCCTCAGGGGGGAGTACCTTGCATACTATCTGAAACACGCTCACAGTGGCTTACACGCGCGCACACGTGCTTCCACGGTTAAGAATCTACTTATTCAGGTTTAAACGCGTGTACACCCGCGCAAACACCGTTACACGTCTGCCAACAGCCTCCAACATACTCAGACTGCCTTACACGCGTGCACACCCGCGCAAACAGTGTTAAACATCTCCCAACACGCTCCCACATGTTCACACTGCCTTACACGCGCGCGCACACTGCCTTACTCGCGCTTCATTGCGCGCACACGTGCGCATGCACGGCCAGCAAGAAACTTTGGTGTAGGTAACAGTGTACACCTTCCATTTCTTGTCTTTCCATGACTTATCTAGTGGCACACCTCTTTCCATGATCTGTGCCTGTCATCTGTCATGTTACACTGGCCTCCAATGAACTGCGTTTCTTTCTACCATTCCCCCCTGTGATGTCACCTATCTCCTACTCTATTCCTCCCCCTTTTGTATCTCTTACACTACTCAGACCGTGCTCATTTGCTATGTGACTGTGAGATTCAGTATCCTAACCCTCATTTACATGAGATTGCCTACTAATGCTTAGTTACATGTCTTAGACTCAGCTACCCCCTTAGCAACCACTACACGGTGGCCATGTTGGTTTTGATCTGCTGGTCCCTGCATTGTCATTCCATGTATTGCATGACACCCACATTTGTGGGTTTATAACCTTCTTTTTTATGTTTTTATACAGTGCAGCCCATTTGCGCGGGGCTGCGCTGGGTTTAAACATCGGCGATTGCCAAAAAAAAAAAACATATTTTTTATATTTTTGCATCGGGTTATCTTGCCAATGGCCACATATTTGGCCATTGGCATGCTGCCTGAATCATATACAACCTTTTTTTGGAGCTGACATCGCTCCGTTGTGGATTTTGCAGAAATGTACTCAGTTGTCAACTGAGTACATTTCTGCAGCTAAAACGTCTCCTACATGGACTGGTTTCTGCTTCGTGGATCGCTAATATACCTCATTTGCATACCTTTCGGATGCAAGTGAGGTATTTAGCATGTCCACGCCCAGTCCGTGTAAGAGACGTTTTAGCTGGTCTCTTACACGGAGTTTAGGGCTGTTCCTGGATCGCGAGGCTTGCATGGAGTGTTGCACGTCTCTTACACTCCGTGCAAGCCTTCGTGAATCCTGCCCATTGTGATGTATTTTTATATGCATGTTTGGAAGGGGAAACTGCAGGTGATTCAGGGCAGGCAGCAGGAGCATTGATGTTACTGTTACTGAAGTTATTTCTGTGATTAGGTATTGCAACACCACTTGCAATCTTGAAATCTCATAGTAAATGAAAGTAACAGAACAGAGTGGAGTACATTTGCAGCATAAATAAAACCTGATGCTTGCCTTATCAAAAACAGAGAATATCAGAAGCAATAATGACATTTTCTGGCTAATAGATGACAGCTAAAACGATGATCTTGGGGATTCAGAAAGAAAAAAAAGAAACTTACTTCCAGTAGTAAGAACTGTAGTCAAAAGAGGCTATTTCCACAAAGATGGAAAATGTGATTTTGAGACGTTAGCCACAATGAGGAAATAAATCATTATCTGTTATTTTTTATGAATCTGAATCATCCATGACTACTATTAATACAAATCATCAGCTGTCGTAATTACCACTGGCTGTCCATCCATCGCAATTGCACAGGTACCCCCCTACACACACACGCACACAGCTTACCTGTCCCTGAGTTGACAGAGTGCCCTCGATGTCTATTGTTACTTTTGTCCCTACTCTCATAAATCACTAATCGTTACAGTCAGTCAATAATGCCAGACATGAGAGTTTCATTTTTTTCTTAATGTTTGCAAAGTGGATGATGATGTCAGACCTGTTGTTCTATTAACGTCTTAAGTGACTGTATGTAAGTAATAGTTTAAACTATTCGTGATGTTACAGGATGTTCTGGATGATGCTTCTTATATGTGCTCTGTTCCCTGTATCTCACAGTCCAATGTAAATACTAGGTTTCATATTTATTATAGTGGTAAGAATGCACTTAAACACAAGCCCTCTCAGTGTGAAGGGTTAAGGCTTGGGCTTGTCACATTACATTCTGTGATAGGTTCACCACTTCCCTGTTTTACTTTCTTTTTTAAAAATAAACAATATCTTAAGAGCATCCCTAGTATGTTGTGGTGGCAACAAAAAACCTAACGCTCTGCTATGAGTTGGATGTGTGTTGAGGATACAGTGTTTGAAACTCACCTCCTTTTTTATTTTAACTTTTTTTTTTTTACTAAGAATTCAGGTAGTACATAAGAGGACCCCAGGTATATGTTGGTAGTGTAAAGTGGGAAGGCTCTGTGAAGAAGTTATTTGTGAATGCTGACAGTATAGGGCGTGAGACTTTTTCAATGCCTTTATGGTATGATATAATGAATATCAATGGTGTCTACTCATCTTACCGCCCCACATATTTGTGCTGCAAATCTTTTTTTCTATTATCCTTTTCAGTGCCTTTATTGCTTGACATAAAGATATCCCTGATGTCTAGTATTCCCACTGCCATTCTGCTGCATATTTTTCTTGATGCAAATATTTGTTCTTTTCTCCTTGTCAGTGCATTTATGGAACAATATAAAGAGTATCCCTGGTGGCTAGTGCCCCCTGCAATATTGCAGGATTTACTCATCAGTCTAGAAGAGTGTGGAGATATCACAGTTCCCTGTCATAGACATTCACACACACACACACACACACACACACACACACACACACACACACACACACACACACACACACACACACATATTATCACATTTCCCCCTCACAGACATACACACACACAAATATAACAACATGCACGTGCCTACCCTATCTATCTCTCCCAGCTAACCTACCGACTGTGAGTACCTGGGCAGAAACACACACTTACGCATACACCCAACACTACTTGATGATTCATTTTCCATGCACTTAACCTCTAATGTGATTTAACTCCTGGGAAGTAATGGTCAAATATGAGTTTTTGGCTTTGTTCATTAACATGAGCAGCCAAGGAAACGTATGCAGCTGAGTGATTAGAATCCTTCAACAACATAAATGCATTTACACAAATACTTCTGGGAAAGAGCACATGGTTACTTAGAATACACAGAGACAGCCCACCACAATGCTACACCTATTCATGGTACAGCGCTGTTGTAGGGCAGTATCTGACTTAAAAATAGTTACTGCAAGGTGCACACCAGAAATATAACTCACTGTAACCTTTCTGAAAAGGGCCCTTAATTTCCCATGGAAAAAGCAGTTAATTCAAAATGGCCTGAAGATGCCTGCAGAGAATCAGCAACTTTAAAGAAAATAATTTCCATTCTGAAAAATATGTTTACAAGGGATAGCTTATCAGAAGAATTTGTGAATAACAATAGGCCACACTTCACATAACTTGGTTTTAAAATCTTCAACTTCAATTTCTGTTTTATTAAAATGTTTTTATCTAATAACTATACAAAATAACATTCAAATTATACACGTAAACAATATAAATATTGGAAGAAATTAGGTAAAGTAAGAAAAGTAGAGTAACTGAAAATTATCAAATGTTGTAAATGTACTACACATGAAGACTTATTTATAATTAAGGCAATTAAAATGAAAGCACGACAATTAAAACATCCTGAACTACCAAAAGGAAAAACAATGTGTGGCACAGGCTTATTGTATTCAATATCAAATAAATAATATTTTACAAACCAGTTGTTGGAAACTCCCTCAGCCAACCAGACTACATGTTCCTGCTATACAAAAGCCTAAATCCCAGAAATTCTAGGTATAGTACTGGAACTCCTACCAGTGCCCGGGAGGTCAAGTATGTGGGATGATTTGGTCTATACCAAGTGAAGATATCTCACAAGTATGGGGAACTCCAGTCATGCATAGCAAGATATGAGTCTGACAACTTTATAAATAATGCATTGTCCTATGTGCAACCAGTGTTGTTCCCACAGAAACAGCATACTGTGGCAGCACCTACATAACCCAGAAAAACGTTAGACTGCAAAGATTTGCACTAGATATAGATGTTTGAACTCATTGAGTGAAAGCCCCAGGTAAAGAGCATTACAGTAATTTGCCAAGGAGGAGATTGGGGCAAGCACAACATAGGGAACATGGTGTTTGATGAGTATAATATTCCTAATTGTGAAACAAGGATTTAGCAACAGCAGAAACATAATCCTTTACCGTGAGATTATCATTGATGATAACCATTAAATTGTACACCTTCAATACAAACTGTAGCTTTTCACCATGGTGGATAATATTAGTTGAGAGTTATGCCTGGAAGTGGTATATGCAGATAAGAAAGTCTGGCCGCTCAATGATATTTCAGCGGCCAGACTTTTACTGTTGGTATATTCTCGATTTACAACAGGCATGCTGGTTGGGCTGACCAATCAGAGTGCTCATTTTTGAATGTTAATGCCCAGTCATTGTAAAATTAAAAAATTATATAATGATGTTGTAAGAGAAATTTGCTTTGAACTACTTATGCCTTTTCTTGCAGATTTACATAATTGATCTAATGCAGCTGAATCTAAATCTAGATCCAGATGTGAAGCTGAGCTCTGTGTATAATTTGTAATTATTCTGTCCTCTTGGGACTAATTGGGAATAAGAAGAAGTACAATATTTGCATCTAAAATACATGTACATTACCTTTTTTTTTTTTTTTGCTATCCATAGGACCTCATCTGATGGCTCCTATATCGGTGTCTGCAGCACTGGTAACTGCATAATAAACTGAGCCTCAATCATCAGAGATTAGAAGGAAAAATCAAGATCAGACAGCCTAAGGTCATATGTCCTCATCCAGTGGGGGATAGTAAATCCATTGATGTGATTACAGATTTCCAGGCGAGCTCAGAAACTTAGTGTAGCAAAGGAAAATTTAGAGCTGTTCTGGTGGGTGTTATATGCCTTTGTTAGATGTACTTGCAATGATCTTTCCATGTGATATCAGACAGAATTATCTTACTTGTATTCACCAGGTATAGCAATCTAGCTTTCCAAGAGCAGGTTATTGAGTTCTAATAAGTCAGTTTTCTCTAGTTTAAGCATCCAGATGGATGGATTGCCATTTCAGTTTCTCTTTAAAAAATTGTTTGTTTGGCTGTTAACTTACTCAGACATTCCTGGATATTTTTTTTTTCCAGCTCAAAGTAAATAAATAAGTAGAAATGGTTTGTTTATTCTTTGTTCTTCTGTATTAGTCTGACAGTTGGTGAATATGAACTGCAAAGCAACAGGCAAGAGAAGCCCTACACTTTGAAATTAAAAACATGGTTAAATAACATGGCTTGAAGTTTTTCTCTTTCTTTCTGTAACAGTAACTGATGGCAAAAGTGTTCAAATGGAACTGGATAAATGCAGTTTGGGACAAACTAAGTTGTCCTGGTCCCTCGAGTAAGGGGGTAAAGGGGTGTGGGGAAGGTATAGTGGTAAAAAGGAAGGTAAGGATTGTAGTTGGTTAGGATAGTCGGTTTGTGGTGGTGAAAGGGTTAAGGAGAGAGGGAGATGTAAAAGGAAGTGAGGTAGGAGTAGGTGGGATGTCTGACAGTACTAAGGGTTTGGGAGTAAAGGAAGTAGGCACATTTGGCGTGAGTTGGTGGAGTGAAAACTAGCTTACGTCCAGACGACCTGTAGGTATCGTGGATGAAGGTAGGCCTTACATGGTGGGGAGAGAAGGGGTTAGGTGGTCTGGGTCAGTCCCCCCTTTGGTGTTTTCTAGAGGTTAATTTAAGGGGGGCTGGAGTCTGGGAATATAGTTTGAGCTTACTGGTAGGAAAGGGTGATAGGGTACTGTGTGTGTGTGTGTGTGTGTGTGTGTGTGTGTGTGTGTGTGTGTGTGTGTGTGTGTGTGTGTGTGTGTGTGTGTGTGAGTGAGTGTGTGGGTGAATGGTTGGGGGGGTGGACAACAAAAAAAAATAATGTATATATATATATATAGATATAATGAAGTGGATGGGAGTAGTGCTAGGCTTACCTGTGTGTGTTGAAGTTTTTTATTTGCTCCCTGTAATCCGCTGATCTCCTGGGGATTTGTCGGGCCTCGTTTTGGTGGGGCCATGCAGTTGAGTGGCATCCGTGGGGGGAGGCTGGGCCTGTCCTTAGCTCCATCAGGTAGTAGGCTGTCAGTGCCATGCGGTCAGGGTACATAAAAAAAAAAAAAAACCAGGAAGGCGTTCTCCTGGTGGTCGTGGTAGGCAAAGGGGGGTCCATCGGTATAATCCGGTCCCAGTTAGGTTGGGACGTAGTGGGAGATCATCCCCTCATGCTCCCTGGTGGGTTTGTGGGCTGGTTGTGTCCATTTCTGGGGTAGATGTTTTCCTGGTGGTCATGGTTGGCGGTAGTGTTGGGGTATAGTGGCGGATCAGCTCCTTGGGGGTCCATCGTGCGTCCGGCTTCATTTTCGTTGGTGGTAGTGGTGATTTTTGGTTCACGCTCCCTGGGGGGGGTTCATGGGTGTCCATTTGTATTCTCTGGTTTCCCTTCAGGATGGCGTCGTGGTTGTCCGGGTGTCTCTCCATCCTGGGAATCGGTGGTGGGGAATATCTTCTCCCTGGTGGATTTGTGGGCCGATGTGTCCATAGTCGCTTCCCTGGTGGTTGTTGCATGGATTCGGGGGTCCGTCGTCTTCTTCGTCGGTGGTATAGTGTCGGTTGGCGGTTTGTGATCCCTGATGGGTTCGTGGGTGTTGGTCAGTCTTCTTTGGTCCTTCCGTCTTCAGGATGGCGTCATGGCCGATCAGGTGTCCCTCCGTCCTGGATTTTGGTGGTGGTGGTGAAATGGCATCTATGTCCTCCCTGGTGGTGTAGTGGTTTGCTGCTGCTGTTTTTTCAGTCGTTAGGTCCTAGCGCCGGTTCGCGCATGCACACTGCTTTGATTAGCC
Source organism: Protopterus annectens (assembly GCF_019279795.1). NCBI lineage: Eukaryota > Metazoa > Chordata > Ceratodontiformes > Protopteridae > Protopterus > Protopterus annectens. Next base: position 127,757,949 of record NC_056731.1, on the reverse strand, counting down.
GTTACCTATATGGAGGATCATGCTGGGAGGGAAGGTAAGTGTTTTTAGGCTTGTTTGTGTGAATGGTGATGGGATTGGGTGGCCTATTGATAGGAAGATAGTTAGAGGGACTTAATTAAGTAATTAATTAATTATTTTTCTTCTCTCTCCATAGATACATAGGGGGATGGATATTGATAGGGGATATGCTAGGGTAGGAAGGGGTACTAACGGTAAGAGGTGTGGCTGACAGGATGGGTGAAAGGTGACGGTGGGCAGGCAGGTGTAAGTTAATGTGCAGCGGCAAGGCAATACTAGGGGTTGGGGGGAGTAGGGCAGTCGGGCTTATAGAATAGTGCTAATATTTTGTTTCCCTTTTACAGATGGCCAAATTACCAGAGCTAAGGCAGAGGTGGCAAGCAACTGTGGCCCAAGTGGAGGAGCTGTTCCAGGAGGCAGCAACATCGGAGGTGGTACAGGAACCTGAACAGACCCCAGGTCGGAAGAGGTGATGCACGGCGGTGAGAACCTCAGCCGGCAGGGAAAAAGCAACAGGCAACCCAGCAGGTGATAGCAGTGGAGACACCAGTTCCCAGCACATCGCAAGACGAAGGTGCAGGTAATGGTTTTATTATGGCAGCATTGTCGGCGGAGCTAGGGGTTGAGGATTGTGGGGTGGGGAGGGATGATGACTTGTCAGTTGGAGATCTCGGGGGTGGTGTGCAAGGGATAGAGGAGGCACAGAGGCAGCTAGCACAGGGTGCCAGGTACCTGGTTAGCGATGTGACAGAGGGCAGTGGGTTCCGGTGACAGTTGGTGCTTGGGCTTGGAGGTAGGCTCTGATTTTGGGATGCAGCCTGGGGATCGGTTAGCTACCCAAGCTTTGGGGCAGGGGACAGGCGCAGTTATTCTGACTCCGCACATTTCGGGTCCGGTTAAGAAAAAAATTTGGAAAGGGAAGTATGTGGATTTGTTTGAGCTGATTGATGCAGAATGGGTCCAACGGCTAGTGGAAGCACAGTCCTCTAACAGTAAGGACTTGTTAGCGGCCTTAGCAGCACTGGGTAGGCAGAGGGTAGGTAAGCCTTGCCCTAGGACATGGGATAATTGTGTGGTTGGCTTTATTTATTTTATGGCAGTGCAGCTGGAGAAGGATGGGTCCTTGGCTCTGCCACTGCTAGGCTCTTTCCTTACCATTCGTGAGGTGCAGCGGTTAAGGCCGGGTAATGCATGTCTCTGGTATGATCAGCGTTTCCGCAAATGGAAGGCTGTGGACCAGTCACTTCATTGGGAGGTGCGCCACCCAGATCTATGGTTGGCTACAATGATGGATAGTTACGGGGGCTTTAACAGAAGGTGGAGTGGGCCAGAAACAGCCGGTGTGTGTTGGTCATTTAATAGTGGCTCCTGTTCATGGGTGGGGTGCAATTTTGCCCATGTTTGTTCGAGATGTGGAGGGGGCCATTTGCCACTAGCTGTGGTCGGCAGGATTTGTCCTGGAACTCCAATGTTATGGGCTGTGAGGGTGGTTTTGGTGGGCAAGGCATTCAGCTGGCCCATGGGAGGGATAATTTTTGTAGGCCCTGGAGATTTGGATTCGGGTTCTTTAGAGGCAATAGAGGGAGGTGCACCATTCCCTATTAATGTGGAGGTTCTCTGGAGTAAGCTTTATTGGTTTCCTGGCTTGGCCATCAAAGAGGAGATAATACAGGGTTTTCAAGGGGGATTTCCTATTAAGTCCACCATGGGAAGAGGTGGGGGGGGTTGCAAGAATTTATGATCTGTTCAAGGTAAAGATGACATCTTGGAGGCTTTACCGGAGAAAGAGAGTAGGGCAGGGCGGTTATTGGGTCCTTTTGACAGTCCGCCTTTTAGTGCTTACAAGGTGTCATCTTTGGGGTTGGTGCCAAAGAAGCGAGAAGGGGAATTCAGAGTGATACATCACTTGTCTTATCTGGAAGGGAATTCAGTAAATGATTTTATTGCAGAAGAGGAGGTTAGGGTGCATTATGCTTCCTTAGATGATGCAGTGAAAGTGATTAGGGAATTTAGGGAGCCATGGTTGGTTAAGGTCGACATTGAGTCGGCTTTTCAATTGTTGCCTATTAGGAGTGAGGATTGGCCACTATTGGGGATGTGGGTAGGAGATAAGTACTACTTTGATAAAGCTATGCCCATGGGTTGTTCAGTGGCATGTGTGAGTTTTGAGAAGTTCAGTACAGTATTGCATTGGATTTGGCAGCAGAAAGTGGGGACTCAAAAGGTAGTGCATTATTTAGATGATTTTTTTGTTGGTGGGCGAAGGAAGGGTAGGAGCACAGGAAGGTTTGCGAGAGTTTGCGATTATGAGTGAGGAGTTAGGGGTACCATTGGCTCAGCATAAGATGGAGGGTCCGGCAAGGGCATTAGAATTTCTTGGATTAACAGTTGATGTGGAGTGGGGACTGTTTTGTTTACCAGAGAATAAAATAGAGATGCTCAGGTCGGTGATACGTTCGGTGTTGGGTAAGGATAAGATTCGGATTCGTTCAGCTATGGAGTTGCTTGAGCTTTTGAATTTTGCCTGTCGAGCGGTGCATCCAGGGTGAGCTTTTTGCAGGTGACTGGCATACTTGCTGAAAGGGGGTAACAGCAAACACCATTGGGTTAGGGTAACCCAACTGGTGCGGGAGGACTTGGGGTTGTGGAATGGGTTTTTGCAACAATTTAATGGGATATCTTTTTGGCAGTCAGACTGGGTGGAGCAGGAGGAACTTCAGTTGTTTACAGACGCAGCTGGGGGTGCTGGCATGGGGGCCTATTTTAGGGGTTGGTGGTTTGTGGCTGAATGGCCTCGGGATTGGGAGGAGGTATGGAAGCGGGATGTGGCCTTTCTGGAATCGATGACTATATGGGCAGCTTCGGTGGTGTGGAAGGAGCAATTGAGGGGCAAACATGTAGTTTTTCACTCTGACAATATGGCTGTAGTGAGGGTATTGCAAAAGAAGACAGCTAAGTTGGGCTTGTTATTGTTGGTATTATGTAAATTGTTTTTTCAGTGCCTTCTAATAAATTTTTCTTTTACAGGAGTGCATGTGCCTGGTGTAAGGAATGAGATTGTTGATAGCTTGTCCCGATTTCAGTTTCGCAGGTTTTGAGGGTTGGTTCCATGGGTGGAGGAGGTGCCAGAAATCCTGCCACAAGAGGTGTGGAATCTTGGGTCAATGTAGCCTGACAGTTGGTATGGCATTCCTGGGCCCCTTCTACAAGGAAGGCATATGGTAGGGCTCTTTCTGATTTAAATCAGTTTATTTTTCAGCTGCCAGAGGAGGAAGGGGTATGGTCGTAGGAATTACTACTGCGATATGTAGCTCATGCTTGGGGGTTAGGCAGGGCTTTGCAGATGGTTAAGGTGGATTTGGCTGCGATTAGCATTTTCGCTAAGGTAGCGAGGTTGCAGGATTTCACTAAGTCTTGGACATTAGGGAGTATGTTAAGGGGTTGGGGGAGAATGGTGGTGGAACGTAAGGATATTCGAAGGCCACTTATGAGGGTTATATTGAAAGTTTTGTTGAAAGGGTTAGATTTGTTGCAAAAGGGGTCTATGGATTATTTTATGTGGGGTACGTTATGTACATGGTTATATTTTGGCACTTTTCATATTTTGGAGTTGTTAGGCTTGTTATGTTGGAAGGATGTCATTATAGGGGAGGGCGAGGTTACTATTGCATTAAGGAGGAGTAAGACAGATCAGTTAGGTAGGAGATGTGTGGTGGTGCTTAAAACTGACAAGAATCCTTGCATTTGTCCAGTAATGTGGGCAAAAGAATTTATGAGGAGAAGGAAGGGGAGTGTGGATTAGTTAATTTTTTGTTCAGTGGATGGGAAGGTGGTGTCGAGTAGTAGATTCATACTTTTGGTGAGGAAGGTTTTACGTTGTATGGGATTTCTAGAGGAGAGGTTTGCAGCTCATTCATTTAGGATAGGTAGGGTTTCAGATTTAGCTAGAGAGGGTAGTTCTATTGAATTGATTAAAAGAGTGGGGAGGTGGTCTTCAAATGCATTTTTGTCTTATATTAGATAAGTTGTGGTCTGATTATTAATTTTTCTTCTTTTCTTTTAGGGAAGCACATTATCATCTTGGGGCATTCGTTCATCCACTGGGCAGGGAATCATGCTTTAATTAGGGACGATGGGGTAAATTTGGGTTTAGCACATGTAGGGTGGTCAGTGTCCTGGCATGGTGTTAGGGGGCTTAGGTGGGATGGGTTGTTACATGAATTTGAGAGAGCTAAACTGAAGGTGGGTTGTCCGTGTATACTAGTCATTCATTTAGGGAGCAATGACTTGGGCATTGTTTCTAAAAAACAATTGGTGGGCATTATGCTGCGAGATTTGATGAGATTACAGGCATTGTACCCGGGTATGGAAATTGTGTGGTCAGAGTTGGTTCTGCGTTTGTGTTGGAGAGCTGCATATAGTTATAAGGAGATTGAAAGGGTTAGAAGGGGTGTTAATCAAAGGCTGGCTAGGCAATTAAGGATTTCGGGGATGCATACTATTGACCATAGAGATTTTGGGGATGGAGAGGAGTCTTGGTATCGAATGGATGGAGTACACCTTAATGACGTGGGTCTGGATCTTTTTAATTTGCATCTGAAACTCTTTTTAGAGGATATGATTGTGGCTAGAGTTTAGGAGGGGGAACACCCTGGTATCAGGCTGGTGGCACAGAAGAGGGAGAGGATTGTCCTCTTCTGTTCCCCCTCTAAAGAAGCTGGTTATTGGTTTATGCTTTTGGTATGGTGGTGAGGTGAGTAGGTACACTGCCTCTTTATGTGGGTGAGTAGGTATGCTGCCCTGGAGGAGAAGGTATCAGGGTGAGTTGGTACGCTGCCTTGAGGTAAAGTTCATCCAGGGTGAGTGGTGACGCTGCCCGGAGAACATCGTTGCTGAAGAAGATAATTAATGTTGGTTTTGTGTACTTAGTTCATTGTATAATACAGTTTAATAAAAGGTTGTCAAATGGCTTTATGTGTGTAGTGTGGTCATTTAAAGGGGGGATGGGACAAATGCAGTTTGGGACAAACTAAGTTGTCCCGGTCCCTCGAGTAAGGGGGTAAAGGGGTGTGGGGAGGGTATAGTGGTAGAAAGGAAGGTAAGGATTGTAGTTGGTTAGGATAGTCGGTTTGTGGTGGTGAAAGGGTTAAGGAGAAAGGGAGATGTAAAAGGAAGTGAGGTAGGAGTAGGTGGGACATCTGACAGTACTAATGGTTTGGGATTAAAGGAAGTAGGCACATTTGGCATGAGTTGGTGGCCCTCCCACCCTCCTCTTTTATATATGGATGGAAGATGTGGGCAATTTTAGGCGGAGAAGAGGGACAGGATTGTCCTCTTCTGTTCCCCCTCTAAAGAAGGTGGTTATTGGTTTATGGTTTGGTATGGTGGTGAGGTGAGTAGGTACACTGCCTCTTTATGTGGGTGAGTAGGTACACTGCCCCGGTGGAGAAGGTATCAGGGTGAGTTGGTACGCTGTCTTGAGGTAAAGTTCATCCATGGTGAGTAGTGATGCTGCCCGGAGATCATCGTTGCTGGAGAAGATAATTAATGTTGGTTTTTGTGTACATAGTTCATTGTATAATACAGTTTAATAAAAGGTCGTCAAATGTCTTTATGTGTGTAGTGTGGTCATTTAAAGGGGGAAAGGACAAACTCCATTGTCTTAATGTTTAGGATTTTTTTTCTGAAGTGCAGAAAAGTATGACTCCAAATTATGGAGCCTATTACATTGCTATTACATGTATTTGTATGAATCTAAACATGATTGCCTTGTCTCATGTAAACGTTTTGACTTACTGGTAAATCACTGTTGATTTTTGTCACTAATAATGTCAGGCATTAGAAATTAACAAAAAAAGTGAGAGAAAGAGAGATAATTTGCTCTCTTCTCACACACTTTTCACTTGCACTGTACTGATGTGCAGTGTAAATATACTGACGCAGGTATGCATGCACAGTACATCAGTATGCAAGCCAGGAAGCAGAGGAGCACTGAAGTACCTCTATATAATGTGATTATTTAAGAAAGATAAGACATTTCTTTCTTAAATAATGTCATTTTATAATAGCAATCATCCACTCATGTGGGTATCAGAGGCTTTACTTATGGTTGGCTTTGTTTAATCATTCATTTCTTCACCCTTGTGATCAAATCACATTGCCCGTGGGTAAGTCCTGCTATACCCACACCCAGTCATGGATTATTGCTTAAGTAACACATTCTATTCATGACTTGCTAGTACACTAACAGAAATATATGCTCTATGGGGTAGAACAGACAGCACGGGAAACATATTTAGTGCATTGTGCAATGGAAGAGCAACACACAGCTCATCTGTGATAACAAGCACTATTCAGTGATACTTGATGGGGGGGGTGGCAAAAGCTGGATACAGCTGGCTATGTGCAATATGAAAACAAAGAAAAATAAACACCGATACTGGCACAATCGATGATTATGGCCTTATATCTGTAAGTGAGACTGCATTTGAGTGCTGTGGTCTATGAAGTTGTATTACTTGTAACTCCTCTTAAAGTACAGTCTGAGAAACTGCATAGTTCCCTGATGAGAATTAGAATTAATACATGTATAGACTGGAAAATATTCAGAATGACCACTAAGTAGAACATACTTACTAAAAGACATTAAAACATTTCATGACATGACTTAATATCCTGTTACCAGAAAACACAGTTGTCCATGACTGAACATACATGGGATAAGGAAATTTACTGGGTGTACTATTTAATAGGAAAGCCGAATACCTGCGTGGAGGCATAATGCATTTCTCACTGTTTTCTGTGTACTATCCCAGAGCTTTGTCTGAGTCTCAAATTGCTCAATAATTTGATTGTGTTTTCGTAAGGATACCTGAATTATGCACAATGGTACTACTATGGCAAAAGGACAAACCCACTGCAGTGGAGAGAAGCTATATCATTGTCGTTGCAGACAGATGCATCATAGCACACTGGAACAATAGATCTAATGTAATTTCTTCAAAATTTTACAAATTTTACAATACTAATATATTTTGTACATGCATTCTAAGAAAGAGAGAGAAAGGACACATACTTTACTAAGCTGAGTCATGAATGATAGGGAACCAAAATGCAGACATTTTAAATGATTGTAGAAAAACAACATATGGAATAATATGCTTAAATATAAATAAAAAGATGAGGCAGACAATTCACCATTGTATTTTAAGTGAGGCTATTATTTTAACTTTGCACAATGTTAAACAGCGCACTAGGATGGCAGAACTAATAAAGCTTCTCGAGGTAATGCTTTACACTTCAACTGCTCTAATGTGTACTGTGTTGCTGTGTACATGGAGACACGGATGGGAAACAAATATAACTGAGTGGAGTTTTAACATTTTCCATTGTGATTTATGATGACAGAGGAGCAAGATACGGCATACGAAATGCAGAAAAAACAACTTATGGTACTGAAGTGAATATAAAAAGGGAGGACAAGAGTTGTTGGAGAAGAAGTAAATGATGGTGACTTTTATTCTGGGTGCATGGAAGTCATGCATCTTCTTTAGTATTAATATGATAAACGCATTACTTTCATGTTCACTGTTAAAACAAACTAAAAACAAAACACATGTATCAGTACATTTCTATTACTATGCATGAGAATATCATTTGAAACCACAATTATCTGTGTCTGAAGATCTATTAAAAGCATTATTCATCTGCGTTTTGCCTGCTCGAGTACTACTGAGTGATGTAACATGTTGAGTTTTTGTATGTGCTCTAGCCAACAAATAGTTTGCTCAAATGCTGCACTTGCTCTTACATGGCTTGTATCAGTAGTGCAATATCCTGCTTTTAGCATGGGAAGTTCTAGGCTGTAGTATATTACCTGATTAATTCAAAAAGCAGGTAACAGAAACGACTGCTGATTTTATTTTAGTGAGTATCAGCATCCTTCTGAAAGGGCACCAGCTAAAGCAAATCTACTGATGGGAAATATATCTGTGGGCTCTAATCTAGACATAAGATGGTGAACAGGTCCCATTACCTGTTAATGTTCGAGCTGTAGCTGGAATATTGCATGCCATGAAGAAGTTGTTAGGGGGAAATTGAAAGTATCAGAGCTGCACAGGATATACAAGAAGGTAGGTCGGATTGAGACTCAAAAGCGCCAAATGAGAAAAGAGGATAGGATAAGGAATTTAAAACACTTTAAATGGAAAAGAGGGAGACAGTGGGTGTGATATGGATGTCTAAATATTTATGGAGAAATTGTGATATTGTGATCCTGGAAAGGAAGCTTAGGACATGAAGGAGGAGGAGAAAAATGTACAGCCATCAGAACTTGGTATAAACATGATAAGGGAAAAGACATTTTGCACATACACTAACTACTGAATGGGGTAAGTTGCTTGAATGGGTGGTCAAGACTAATATAGCTTGGGACTTTAAGACTGCATGAGATTTTTGGGAGGATAATATAGGGGTGGGCCAGCTGCAACACTTAGGCAGTCTGGGTTACCTATGTCCACAACCTCAAAGACAATAGACAATTGTGAGTGGAGATCATTGTGAATGTATCCACCTATACTATGCCAGAAGATATAGAAAACCTTCTGACAGACAAATTTAGCTGTAATCCCTCCCCATGCAGGTGCTGACTGTTAGTTTATGTTATGGAATGTAATCATGTTGATGCCAGTTACTGCTAACTGTGACATTACTGGGTCCATGGTGAGATGAGTTAACATAACACTTACTATTATGTGGTAGTACTATTTCCTCTGTGTCTCATACTGTTTGTCAGACAAAGCTATTATGAATATGCTCTGTCTGAGACTGTACGCCATAGTACAGCACATAGTCATGTATGCTGTTCCTTGGGAAATATGATTATTAGTGTTCTAATAGAGGAAGGAGAGGTTGCTGGCGTTTTTATAAGTACCACTACCTAACTACTTTCACATATATTAAAAGAGCACATCTCTCTGTTTAATTTTGACAATGTGCATATTGTATATCATTTTAATTCTATGACAATATCACAGTTCTTTCATATTCCATCTCAGGTATATACAATTTGACCAAAGACATGGCAGAATAGGGGATGCAAAAACACCATCTGATTTATTATCCTAATCACTAAATTACTCATCTAGTACATATATAAATAATGCATGATATGAAGTATTCAGAATTCTGAGGCAGATTATAAAACCTGGTTAAAACCTGAGGTGCAAGTGTACTGTTACAGTAGTGCCAAAAGCTGTTTCCTCATCTTTTTACTTTTAGATCAGACTTTTAGGTGCTTTTCATAAAGGGCAACTGGAATATCAGGTTCATTACAAGTGGTGATAGTAAATCTATCAGTTTGTTACCTGGGGTATAAGGTGAAATATTGCATCACCAGATAATGTCCCAACAGCTAATCCTACAAACAGCTGTAAAATGAGTTTATAATTTTCTTCACAGGAGTTGAATAAAATGAGTGATATGCCGAGCATCGAACCCACAGTGATGAGAAGAACAGCCACAGTGCTGTATCCATACTCTAGAGGAAATAAGGGAAGATAATTTACAGTAACAAGAAAATATGTCTCACATTCAAGATTAGGCAGCACACTTAAAAAAAAGATGACAAATGATAGTATGGCAACTATAATACAGAGATGTAAGATGCTGGCAGTTTATATCTCATATGCAATGAAGGCATCAAATTATGGTCATACAATAGCAACAATTCTTTTAAACTTCATTTTTGTGACTACATAATTAAAAGAAATTAAGTGTTTGAAGTAATGTAAAGATCACACATCTTACAGAATAATACTAATTCACACAAAAAGACTGCAATAAATAGGGACATAACATCATATATGCATTGACATCAGGTGTACCAGATAAACCATGGCTCAAATCTTATTGGTAAGAAGAGACAGACATGAAGGCTTTACAACTAGTATGCTAAAATCACAAGTGTTTTGAGTACAGACCTCACCACAGGACAGAGAGATGGAGGAGAGGGTAAGTATGCAAATAGTTGGAGAGCAAGCTATGGCCTGGGGCATAGATTCATGATTTTGACAAACAAGTTTACATACTGCAGTGTTTTGAGAAATTTTATAGCCTTTGTCCTACATCTGAATTTGGTTAGGGAAAAACTCTGTTTCACATGGAAGGGAATGAATTACAGCTAAATTTGTCTGCCAGAAAGTTTGCTATATCTTCTGGCACAGTATAGGTGGATCCATTTACAACAAGCTCCACTCACAATTGTCTATTGCCTTTAAGGTTGTGGATATAGATAGGGAATGCCTTGCTGTTGTCCTTGAATGTGGAGGCCAAATTTACCTGAGATTTGTCTTTGGTATACTTTATTTATCTCCTGAGTTGTTTGTTTAGTTTAATGAGAGCACACTTATCTTGCTGGGTGCTACACCTACAATTTTTACCATGATTTTCTTCCTTCCTTCCATTATACAGCTTGCTGATGTTCTGAATCTACCAGGGTGGCTTGTTTTCTGAATTTGAGAGGTAATGAATCTGTCTCACAAAGAACTATTGTTAATGGTGTTTTTAATGTTAGATTTGTTTATGCAGGTATTGACCAGCATATGTTTTTATATATTGTCTTAGCTATAGAAATATCAAGAGTTGTATATTTTATTAGATGTATGAAATGTATAATTATTTTAGTAATAATACAGCAAAGTATATTAGAATAGAACTGTTTAACGTTTTCAACCTCAGTGCTCCCTATCAAAAGCTGCATTAACTCATGTTGTAGTGGAAATTTCTGCATGCCCTAAGCAGCTTGATATAAATGACAAATTGTATTTTATCTGAAAATAAAACTAAATTCCTAGAAATACTGAACCATGAATACTGCTCTTTCCTCTCACTTTGAGATTTCCGTTAAGATTTGGGAAACCACTTTCTTGCAAAGAAAGCTAAATTAAGACCCCATATTTCCCCTTTAGTTTGGTTTATAAACTTGAACTCTATTCAAACCTGGAAGTAGTAAAGTATATGGACTATGGAAAATAAAAAAAATACATATACTATTCACAGAGACATCATCCACAGCTATTGAATATATTAAATGACTTAGTAGTAACTACGTCACAGTATTTTCTAGAAAGTGATTGAATCAAGGTTAATTAGCTGTACTACACGTTATTCTGCTGCCAGCTACCTGTTTAAATCACTTCTTTAATTCTTTCTCACCTACAGGCTTGCATATTTAATTGATATCTTCTTCACTTTTACCTGACTGTTTTCATTGTAGCATTTCATTTATTCATTTACACACACACAGATATATATATATATATATATATATATATATATATATATAGCTAACTGCATGTTGCTTTACTGAAAAAGCAATGCATTGAACCAAAAATCATTAAGGACAAATACTTGAAACATAACCTACTGAAAGAAAAATAAGCTTTTTTTTTTCAGGGGGCAAGCCCCCCCGCACACCTTCCTCCCATTTTGAGATCATACTATAGTGAAGAAAGGGAAAATTCCCTTATCCTCGCTTTATCATGATCTTGCACAGATATAAAAACTGGCATGTGCAATCAATTCACTTTTGATCATACAAGATAGTTTTCGTTTATTTTGGCAAAAAAATCTTCAGCAACATGAATGCATACTATGTATATATATATATATATATATATATATATATATATATATATATATATATGTCACAATTGCATTAAGGAACTGTGCTCAGACTGAGGTGGGGGTGCAGTGTATAGCTTATTTTAATGTGGCAGGTATTAGACACAACCCAAGGTGGTAATATGCATTTGGTATAAGTCCATAAGGTAAATCACTCCTCCACATACATATTTGTTGAGTAATGCTGTGGATCATAATGCCATAGCCTCCTTGCTGTCCCTTATAAATTGGTTCCAGTAGCGCAGGATTCAAACCTCATAACATCTGTCCTTCACAGTCACATTAGTATATTACAAGCAGACATTTTCAGACATTTGTGGGCCATTCAGGGCCCAAAATGCAAAGCACAGATCACCACTGGGAAGGCAGTCAAGTACTAAGAAGAGTGACATCTGTGAGTAATTCTAGATCATTGATCTTCTTGGTAAGAAATCATAGAACTTCTTTTACTTCAAAAGGGTGTTTGATTAGAATTCCACAGAATGAAAGATTATGATGCATAATTGAATGGATTATACTGGTATGCAGAGGTGGGCAGCCATGGTGGTGCAGCAGCCTCACAGCAAGAGGTTCTCCGGTTTGATTCTTAGCTGGGGTGCCTTCTATGCAGAGTCTGCATGTACTCCCTGTGGTCGCATGGGTTTCCTCCAGGTGCTCCGGTTTCCTCCCACATTCCAAAGACATGCAGTAGGTGGATTGGACACTCTAAATTGGCCTTAGGTGTGAGTGTGTGCATGTGTGTGCCTTCTGTGGAAGGTTGGGCACTGGGCTGGCAAATGGACATCGTAAAACTTCACTGCCAATCATGAGCAGACAGATGATCCACTGTGGCGACCCCTAACTGGGAAAAAGCCGAAAGAAGAAGATACTGGTATGCAGAGGTATGATGACTTCCCTTGATCACAAGTGATACTTATTTAAGCATTAAATAGGTAATCTAGAGGTCTTCTGGATAACTACAATGATATTTTGATAGAAGATGACACCATACTATCTGATGTTATCAGAACCTAGCAACTTGCTCCATTTTTAGTTAATGATGTTCAACGTAACAGAGAACTGGGGTTGGAGCATTAAATCATTCACACCTATGTGGTGTGGAATGTCACACCTCTAGAAGCCTATATACACGCTTGTATTCCAGAGGATTTTCTGAAAATAAACATAAAAAGCATAAGGTAAACAAATGAAAATATTTTGTAAAAGATAAAAGTTATTAAAACAGTACAAATATCAATGATACCACTTCAGCTGTTAAAATCTAACAAAAATCCAATGACCTAAACTGTAAAGATCAAAACAATATTTATTAACTAAATACAACTACAGTAAGCACTTTTATTCTTCACCGAGGACTTCATCAGACAATTTTCCAAAAAACAATAGTCTAATTATACTAAAAAATCACTCAACATTTAACCAATAAAAACACTGGAGTAGTTCTTTCCAAATATGACACAGAGTTTTCCGTATCATTAATTACTGGCTTGACACAGGCATTAAGCCTTACCTGCCATATATATTCTTTCTAATCCAATAATTACTGTATTGCTAATTTACATAATATGATTTTCTATGGTCTATCACAGTAGATTTAAGGCAACAGTTGTTACCTTTCTTCTGATGTTTAAATAAAACAATGTGGTATTATCACATGATTTAATAGAATGCATATACATTTACATATTTTTTATGAAGTTATACCAGCATAAAAAAAGTTGTATATACTCTACAAAAAAGCAAAATAAATCAGATTGATAGCAATATGAGTGTAAATGCCTGGAGTATTCATATTAATATCACCTACAGTTAGAACAAAAGCATCCATTTTAGTCCAGGAAGTATATATGTATGTATGTATATATACAACATTTATATAGCACTTTCATCTCATACAGAAATGAGATGTCTTCTGAATAAAACAACTGAACTGACATACTGTTTAAATACTATTCAACCTACTCACGTGACTATGACTACCAATACTTATCTGAGCATGCTTCTGTTTCAAAACACTGTTGATAGACAAGTTCTCATTCAAACCCAGTGCCTTATCATATTCTAACAGCAACTGCCAGTGTAATTCTGTAATCAGCAGATGGTTTTACTAATCCTGCCATTGATTTTGAACATTTTTTTCCAAAATAGAAAACAGAAACTTGTTAAAATCTGAACACCCCATACTATGTTTTGCCTTGCATTGGATACATCATTGTTTTTAATGGCATGGTTATGCTGATATATTCATTTCTCTATAATCTCTCTTACCTATAACATAATTCAGGACATGACAAATTCTTGGCAATATATTATACCCCAAATGTATTACAGTCAAAATTTCCATGACAATAATGGCTGAATTATTCTTACTACTATAACACATTTGCCAACATTCATATATTTATTACATCATTTGCATGTCCCAAACTTATAAATGTCTGGATTTAGATGTTTAAAAATTCTTTTGTTACAACCTTCACATCAACTCTTCATATTAAATTCATTTACCAATAAATTGTTTAATAGCAGCTACAGTTTTCAACGGTTCTTAGTATTTGCATACAATGGCTTTAATCTTATAGTTATCAACAGAGAGCAGGAGACACATGGATCTGGCAAAATTTCTATTCGACTGTTTTTCATTTTTGACTCTCAATGGCTTCCTAAAATTGGTGCAAAGGAATCAAACATTTTCAGATTAACCTCCTCAATAACAGACACTATTAACTTTGCTGGAAACTATCTATCCTTAAGCATATGCCTTAACTCAAAAATTTATTGAAAAACACCTCATCATCCAAAATTAAATGAGATAGTCTGACAAACTAACCTTTCTTATATTATGTTTAACCCCGCATGTATGCTCACTCAAAAAATGCAAATATGCATTACTAAATGTGGGGGGTTCTATATATACTGGCTGCAAATCTATTATACTTATAGTTTTTGAATATGCATATATAAAATAAACTGATAAGTCATCTATGAATATTGAAACTGAACTTTAAAAATTGAGTTGTATTCTCCACAGAAACAGAACATTCAACAACACAGAAATATCACTTGTCCATAAAATAAAAATATCATTCAAAAAAGTAGATATACATGAACAAATGGATAATACCAGGAATAAAACATCCACTTACATAAAACCAGATTGACAAATGTCCGTGCTATGGTGGCAACTATGGTCACCCCTAATTTCTGTTTAAAAACATTCCCATCAAACATAAAATAGTTGTTAGTAAGAATTACCTCCATAAATTCACATGTCATATCTCTTTCACTTGGGAGAATATATTTGCTGTCTAATAACAATTCTCTAAACCACGTCATAGCCAAGACCTGTGGTATAACCATAAAGAAGTCTGAATATCTGCTGTCACTAAAATCAGTTTATCTACACCATCAGCTGGTCTTAGCAAATGTAACATATGCCAAGAATCCCTTAGAACCTGCAGAAAAATATTCAAACAGACCTTAAATTCGGAATCATCACATACTTCCACTAAATATTTTTTTATTATTTCAAATAAGATGTCTTAAACATTACATGAAATAAAGATAAATAACATATTTACAATTCTAAAACATTACTAACTTCAAACCATTATATAACTATTTACATTGGTGTCTATGCAAATAACATTGAAATTCTATATTATATAAAGTTAGAAACATAAGATGCTATATCTTCTTCGATCTTTTCAAGTATTTCCAATACTTTCATCCAAGAGTAATAGTAAGAAGTAGATCTTTTAGTTCTGTTCTTCACTGTTAATATTTCCATGTGAGCAACTGTTGTTAAAGTCTTAAATTCCTTGAACGTAGGCGAAGCCTCATTTTTCCAGTGTATAGTTATGATTTTACGTGAAATTGCCAATAGTGACCATAGGATTTTAGTGTCTTTTTTTGGTACACAGTTTGGAATAGGAGAGTTGAATAAAATTAAAAACTTTGTTAATTGAAAATTATCATTATAAACAGTCTGAAAAAAATAGTTAATGGATTTCCAGTACATATTGAGACATATACATTCATAAAAAACATGCTGCCACTCTGCTTTTATCTTGGTATGGCATCTCCAACATTGATCTTCAATAGAATACATTTTGTTTAACCTATGTGGTGTATAGAAACTTCTGTGTAGATATCTCCAAGTGAATAATTGCCAGTATTTTAATAATGTAGAAAATTTGGAAGATTTTAGAATATTACTTTTTTCTTCCTCAATTGGAGGATGGTTCTTTATTAAAGTATAATAATCCCAGTATGATTTTTCATGATAGTTTTTTGTTTTTTAACAATTTTATAGATATTAGACAAATAACATGTACCCTGATAAGGCTGTTTTGTGATAAGAATAAGGTATTCAATGAGTTTTGGAGCTTCATGTCTAACTGAAGGTTGCATTTGTTCTA
Source organism: Protopterus annectens (assembly GCF_019279795.1). Classification (NCBI taxonomy): domain Eukaryota; kingdom Metazoa; phylum Chordata; order Ceratodontiformes; family Protopteridae; genus Protopterus; species Protopterus annectens. Next base: position 127,741,828 of record NC_056731.1, on the reverse strand, counting down.
TTTTATTTATAAGAAAATGCCTTAGATTTTGTAAAAACAACCAATTGTCTTTATTTATATTATAATTATAAATTATCTGTTCTTTGTTAGAATTTTCCCTTTCTCTATAAGTTGATGTCAAGAGAGTAATGTTTCTTCTTTAAGTATATTTGTTTTAGATATTTGGAATGTATCTAGAATATTTGGTGTAAAAGCTATAGGGAAAATAAGAAAAATCCAAGAATTAATATTTGGTATTTTGTTTATATATGTTTTGAACACTGAAAGTGTAGAGCTTATATAGTTTGATGGCAATTTATTAATATTATTCCTTTTCCCTAAAAAATAATCTTTTAACATCCATATAAGGGGTGATGGTATTACTGTTAAGTTGTCTTGTATGTGATTATAATTGATTTCTATGTAAATCTGCTCATGGGCTTGTTTCCATATAGGTGTGTATGAATTATTTAACCATAGTCTTATGTTTTTAATAACAGATGAGATAATATATAAATCAATATCCGGTAAATTAATTCCACAGTCTTCCCAATCTGGCAAATGTTTATTTAAGGCTATACGGGGTTTATTTGGAAACCATAGAAAATTTAAAATTAGTTTATTGTATCTTTGAATAATATATTTGGGAGGTGGCAATGAAAAATTTTGTATTAAGTATAATATTTTGGGAAATATGATTATTTTAATAAGATATAATCTGTCTGCTGTTAAAAAGATATATTTATTCCAGTAACCAATTGTTTGTTCTATTTTGTCTAGTATTTTATTATAGTTAAATATTAGAGAATCTGTTAATTCATTGAGTAGATTTATTCCGAAATATAATAATTTACTTTCCGTTACTATATATTTGGAAAATCTTTTGTTTATATTATTATTTTTTTTTTTTACAATTACAGAGCATAATTTTAGTTTTGTTTTCATTAAATTTTAAGCCTGAAATATTTTGAAATTTATTCACGGAGTTAAATAGAGCATTCAAAGACTCATTTGCATCTGAGAGAGTTAATAGTATGTCATCAGCAAAGAGTTGGATTTTAAGGTTTAACATTTTATTAATACAAATGCCCTTTATGTTATTGTTTGATCTGATTTGATTTGCCAAGGGTTCTATGAGTAATGCAAATAACAATGGTGATACAGGGCAACCTTGTTTGGTTCCCTTTTTGATTGTTATAGGGCCTGATCTATATGATCCCAGTTTAACATATGCAGTAGATTTTTCATATAGTATTTGGATAAGATTATTAAAATTAGAAGGAAAGTTATATTCTTCTAAAACTAGTGAAAGAAAGTTCCAGTTAACCGAATCAAAAGCTTTATTAATATCTAATGAGATTACATTTAAATCTAGGACTTTATGTTTGCTATAATCTATTAATGTTAGTATTCTTTTAATATTATCTGAAGTATTTCTTCCTTTAATAAAACCTGTTTGATCTTTGTGAATTAAGAAAGGAAGAAAGTGTTTGATCCTATCTGCGTATATAGCCATAAACATCTTATAGTCTATATTGAGTAATGATATTGGCCTATATGAGGAACATTGCTTCTCATCTTTATCTGGTTTGATAATTGGGGATATCAATGAATATTTCCAAGAGGGTGGTATATTCAAATCTTTATTAGCTATATCATATACTTTTAATAATAAGGATATGGCTTGATTGGGTATTAATTTATACATTTCTGGTAGCATATTGTCTGGGCCAGGTGCTTTATTTGTCTTGAGATTTTTAATTTGTGATTTTAATTCTGTCATATTGATTGGTTTGCTTATAATGTCTATTTGTTCTTGTGTTAATTTAATATGAATATTATTTTCTAAGTATTTTTTTATATCCTTAGTAGGTGTATCTTGAGTATTTATGGAATTATCAATGTTAAATTGGAGTCTGAATGCTTCTAAAATATCATTTAGTTCCGTAACTCTTTTGTTAGTATTAGGAATAAATATTTCTTTTATTTGCTTAGATTTAATTTTTTTTTGTTCTATTAGTTAAGTATCTCAGGTGTGCTGAATTAGTAGATTATGAGTTTATTTTTATCTTTTCTAAGTTAATCATAATATTATGATGTAGCAATTCTCTATACTTCTTATTGATTTGTGTAAGTTCTTGAACTTGAGTAGCATTACCCTTTTGTATGTCCAGTTTCAATTTATCTGCTTTGTTTTGTAAGTCTAGCATATCTTTATTCCATAACTTCCTTTTATTAAGTACCAGGATAATATCTTCCCATATGTAACTGCTTTTAATGAATCCCAGACATATATTTCTGAAATATCTTCTGTATAATTTATTTCTAGAAAGTTTTTGATTGTTTCTTCATAAAATTCTTTGAAATCTGTCAATTTTGTGATATAGGAAGGTGTCCTAGTAATGGGATTTGAATAAAATGGTGTAAGCTCTACCTCAAAGACTATGGCATTATGATCAGATAAGGGACAATTTATAATTTTGACTTTGTCAATTTTTGTTATTAGGTCATTGGCAATAGATATTCTATCAATTCTAGAGTTAGTTTTCTATCTATGAGAATAAGATGTGAAGAGTAGTGAGTCTGGTTCTGCAAATTCATTTATATCTTTTAAATACAATGTATCTATAAATTTTGATAGTGCTTTAGAGATAGGTTTTCTTCTTTTGGATTTAGAATCTGTATCTTTTTCATTCATTATACAGTTGAAGTCTCCTGCCAATATCAGGCTACCCTTAGTTAAATGAATTATCTCTTCAAAATGCTGTTTAACTGTTTTTAATCCTAGTTCTGGGATCCAATATAGATTTACTAATGTATAGATTCTCTTATTTAACTCTATTGAAGCTAGACAAAACATACCTGATGTATCTTGATGAGTAGTAATTATTTTAGGTGTTATAGTTGAGTTGCGAAGTAGTATAGCTACTCCTCTTTTTTTGTTTTGTATTGAGAGTTTATTAGTACTGTGTAATTATTAGTATTTAAGTTGTTTATATCTCTATCTAATGTGTGTCTCTTGTAAAAAGACTATTTGTGGTTTATGTAAGTTTATGTACTTGAATAGGCTTCTCCTTTTATTATTATTATTTAGACCATTAACATTTATGGATAAACATTTCATTTCCTAGTTTTGAGTTTGTTTTATGCATGAGTTTATGTAAATATTGTTTATTCTTAGTTCCATCTTGGATACAGAATTCAAAAAGTTTTTCTTGTATGATTTTTGCATGTTTCTGAGTGACACCAAATTGATAGAATAAAAAAAAAACAAAGAACTTCCAAACTTGTAATTCTTAACCTTAAAAACCATTCCCTATCGCTATGAGATAATATACCTCTTTGTTTGGTTAGTGAATCTAACCAAACAAACTTTCTATCCTCACAAATAATATTTGGATCAGTTTCTCTTATCCTCTTAGTTTTTAAATAAAGATAATTGAATAATATATTAAGATAATCTAATCAGCTAAAATATATACATATATTCTTTACTCATCTTATTGTAATTCAATAATACTTATTTCTAATCAGGTTTCAAAAAGGTACAAATATTTAGATTAAGGTAGTATCATTTCAAAATAATTTAGGGTATTAATAAACATCATGTTAAAATCTATAACTGTATATTTCATACATCTGTTGAAAAGTATTTACTGACATTACTGTATAATACAATACCATTGTTGTGTAATTGTTTTAGACTACTCAAGTCCGAAACCAGTGTTTAAATTAGTATTTGCAAAGTCATATTGGAATAAAAACATGAATAGTTCTGAAACCACATCATATTTCATGTTTAACATAAACTGAAATGCAATACAATGTACAAGTATATTAATATTTCTTTAGTAGACATTAAATATGTTCCTCTGATTGCATTTTTCAGCTTTTCAAAGACAATTCCCATGGCTGGAGACAACAAGATCAAAATTTAGACATCTCCCTTATCCAAGAGACTACTTATAATGTTGTTACTTGATTGAGTGCTTTGTTGTTAACACTTCTATCAACTTTCAGAGGGACTTTGTATAATCAAAATTGACACAGTACAGAGGTAAAACTACAGTGCACTCGACCACATTTTTAAAGCAAACATTTATATATATCACATATTAACTCTTACAGCTTAGACTGACACTTAACCAGTGAGTATATCTGCTGACAATAAGTGCTGGAGATATAATTTTGACTTAGTAATTTAATCTTATGACTGAATAAAAGTTTAGAATTAAACATCCGGAGCTTCTCATTATAGTATTTAAAAAGTATACTGGAGAACATATCAACATAATGGAAGCTGCTAAGATTTAAACTATTATGTATGAAAATGTTACAGGTTAAAATTCCTAACCCATTTTGCAGTAAATAGACAAAATGTATTTAAACTATGGGGTAATACCTTTATTACATCAAAAAGGTGTTTAAGAAGCTTGTTTTTCCTCTAACATCAGAGGATAACTATGGTGATCCATGCACTGCAAGAGTATTATTTATCCTGGTAATTGCTTTATGACTGTATATAGAAATATTTAATTCAAATAATTAACTGGCATTACAACAATATTTCTCAGAAAAGTTGTTTTACAGTTAATGACTAGATAGAATGCATCATTGAGAGGCTACATTTATCGAATGTCAAGTGCTTTAGCTATAATATAATTGTCCCCTCGAATTAATCCCTGATGAATTTACTGCTTACTAAACTTGCAGACTAATACTGGCGTCTTTTCATGTAGTCATATTGGAACGTGAAAATACAGGTCTGCTGATTAGGAACAATCAGGCTCTCAACTGCTGGACAATACATTTGTCTGCAGAAAGGTTTAAGAATTATGGTTGCATTGTCAAGCATTTTTGTTTACACTAACAGTAACATGATATACCCGCATACACTAGTATTGTGTCATTCTTGATAATGTAAAAAGCCAGGTAATATTATAAGAAGGGTGAAGCCACAGCCAGGTAATATAATAAGAAGAGTACAGCCACAGTCATTATTCAGATGAGCAAATGGGAACAGCATGAGCCATCTAAGGATGGATAGCTCGTTGAGTACCTGCCACAATGTATGTTCATAATGCATGGTAACTTAGTAATAAATTAGGGTGTGGGCTAAGCCTCTCCCTCTTCTACTCAAATTAGATTTAATACAATATGTGCATAGAACACAGATGCTTCGACAAAGTTCAAAGCTATATGGGATATAAATATTGTATAATTGACATACTGGGTTAAATCCACTGTTGTTATGTTACTTATTATAGTTGTTTATATAATTATTGCTCTTACTTTCTCTATCTAGTATATTATACTGTTATTTAAATGTTTGATTTGCTAAATGTACATTTAACCTTCTTGTTGCATCCCATTTGTCCACTTGAGGGCATATTTTGGTAGCAGGACATTAGTAGTATTTTGTAGGAGCACCAGTGTGGGAAATGGCAATTTTCCTTAAAATAAACCTGTCAGTTGCTTGGCATTTACTAGTTTCTTTAGAGAATTTGTAAAACAGCAGTGATTTTATTTGCAGATGATTAATTTCTGCTCTCTAAACTCTGCTGTATAAAACATAGTAAGGGATAGCTAAAATGTCTGGAAATCTAAACTGACATAAAGACAAGCAGATATATGTCCTTATCTATCAAGATGCTAGAAGACATCAGTAGCCATAAGCTGAAAGTGCTTCAAAAAATATATATCTGTGTATATTTATGTGAACCTCTTATATTATTTATGTTTCCTTAGAAGGAATTTAGGTTTCTGTATCTTTAAATGTGAACCTAGCTTATTTCCCGACTAGACATCAATTAGAAAGAGTCAGGGGATGGCGTACACAAGTAAATGCGACAAGCAATAAGTAACTTGAGTTTCTAGTGATGTTTGTGGCTGTTAAATTGTCTCGAGAACCAAGCAGGAAAAGGTATGTGTTTTTTCTTTTTTCTTTTCCCTTCTCTTACTTCATGACAAACTCATGTAGTGTGCACGCGAGCACTCTAGTTTGTGGAGTAGTGTTCACAACTATCAAACTTTGCATTTTAAACATGCTATGCCTTATTTCTCTACAAAAGAAAAGACAACAGGATATCTAAGCTAGTCGCAAGCATCTTTCAACTCCGGATGTCCGGAGCCACAACACACCTGACTTATAGCCTCAAAATATCACTTAAAACATATTTTTTCACTGGAATATATCAGTATGTGCATATGGGTCAAAGGCAGAACATCTTTTAAGATTATTTAAAGTAGTCTTATGATACATCCTAACTGAAATACTTCATTTCAAAAGCAACACATTTCCGCCCAGCATTAGCGTTTATCCAAACAGGGACACTTTTAACTTATAAAAAGTAATGCTGTCAGGGATGTAACTGATAATAAGTTATATAGCAGCCATTACTATACCTATTAAGCAATATAACCATATACTGATTAAAATATTATAAGTTAATGAAGATTTTATAAAAAGAAGAGAAAAAATAAAAACAACAAAACACAAAGAGAGAAAATAAATAAATAAGTAAGTAAATAAATAAATAAATATTTGGGAACATTATTATGCATTGATTACTCTGATTAAGAATATAAAAATAATAGATGGATAATAATGAAAAATAGAGTAATGTTTAAATTATGCTTAGTATATTGATGTGATTTGAGATAAATGTATTTACATTTATGCTAATTTTGACATTTAAAGTATAATTGAAAACAGTACCTGTTTTGGTGTAACTTGAAGACAGTAAGAACATTTCTTTTGTTGTTAGTATTATTATTTAGATTTTTACAGAATATAACATATGTAAGATTATTTGTCTTTTAGTTTTTTTTTTCTTTTGCTCAACAGTTTTCCAATTATTTACTTCAGCATTTCTTTTCGGTGTACTTATTGTCCAGTCCATAGATTCTTCATGTGTTAGGATGTTGTTGTTGGTAAGGTATTTTATTGCTGAATCTACTGTTTCAAAGATTTTCATTGCATTTGGTAGAGAAACTCTCAATCTTGCTGGGAATAAAAGATGGACTTTCAGTTACTTTTTCTTCAAGGTTTTTATTATTGGTAGAAATTCTTTTCTTTTTGAAACCACCTTTGTAGAATAATCATTGTCAAATCTTATTAATGAATCATTGTATTTGATGGGAGAATTTGCCCAAGCATTTCTTAATATAAGATCTTTATCTTGTGTAGAAAAAAGTCTCACAATTATAGATCTCGGCTTGTTCTTACCCGGAGAAGAAGCATTTCCAGAAGCTGCTAGTGATCTATGCGCCCCGTTCTATACCATATGAAAGAGCTTCAGGTATTTTTGTTCCATCTGGTATCCAGGTGGCAAGAAAGTTTATCATATTGTCCCCATTCAGATTTTTCTGGTAGACCATATATTCTAATATTATTTCTTCTTGTTTGATTTTCCATATCATCAAGCTTTTCTAGTAAATATGTGTTCTGTTGAAGTAAGAATTCAGTTTGTTGTTCTTCTATTTGGACTCTAGTGTCAATGTCACTTAATGACTGTTCAATAAGTGATATCTGTCCTTTCTGCTGTGTAAACATTTCTTGAAGCTTTTCCAGTTGTTGTGAGCACTTTTCTTTAAAAGTATCTATTTTATTGTCCATCTTGTCGATTTTTATTGTACGTTCCTGTATATTTGTAATGAGAGACTGCAGGTCATTTTTGAGAGAAGAGTCTTGTGCTGTATTCCTTAGATGACTCATGCTGTAAAGCTGATATTGGTGCTGAATTTCCAGTAATTAATTTGACAGGAATTATTCAAGTTCTGACAATAAAATTTTTCTTATAGATGCTCAGAGTTATTAGAAATAAGTTAGTAATAAAAATTTATTCAAATTAAATATTATTTTGTAAAATTCCTGTCAGGAATTGTATTGAGGTAAGAGAGCTGAAATGAAGTGCAGCTATCAGTTCAGCATCCTAGCCACCATCACATACTTCCAATGGTGCTGTTTTGCCCCTCTTGTTGAAATAATAGGTCTCAAAAAGAGGGGTCTTCCTTATCTATATCATATGTTCTATCACTGATAAATTGATTAATATACAATTCATACATCAAATAATTTTTTCTGTAGGCTAAATGCATTTCATTTTTTGATACATTGTCTTAAATTTCATCATCATCTAACACGTTTGACATGTGCACTTCTATTATTAAGACTAGATTTCATACTTTCAGTGTAAATGAATGGGACCTATTAAAAGAACTATTAAAAAAAACAAAAGTATACATATCATGAGACCTGACAAGGTGACAAGGGTGGGGGTTGTGATTGTGGATTCTATTATTTACAGTTCTAAGATGTTAAACATGGATCAATTAATTGATTATAGCACACATGAAGTTGTAAAAGTTAAGAAAGCAATTATACCATGCTGTTCTGGAATCCTTAAAGTACATAAAGATAAGGAGGATTCCCCATTGAGACCTATTATTTCAGCAAGAGAGGGTAAAACAGAACTGTTGATAGTTTATGTGGGTTCAACATGTAAGGGTAGTTTAAATAGTTTTCTGCATGTTCTAAGGAATTCATGCCAAGTGTTGGATTTGTTGAGACCAAATGATGGTGTAGATGGCAGACATTCAAAACCTTTTTATGGTTATACCACAAGACATGGATATGACCAAGTTTAGAGAATTGTTATTAGATACTACATACACTCCACCAGTGAAATAGGTATGATATGTGACTTTGTTGAGGTAATTCCTACTAAAAACTATTTTATGATTGAAGGGGAATGTTTTAACAGAAATTAGGGGTGGATATGGCTGCCACCAAAGCATCAACCTTTGTGAGTTCCCAATCTAGTTTTATATAAGTGGGAGAAGGATTGCAAATTTAATTCCAGGTGTTATCCATTTGTTCATAAATATCTACATTTTTTGTTGATATTTTTATTTCATGAAATGGGATATTTTTATACTTGAATTGTTTACTTGGAGAATATTACCACTTTTTAAGGTTCTTTTATCAATATTAATGTACTGCTATTAGTTTTCTCAATATATACATATACTAAGACTACATGTATAATAGCTTTGCAGCCAGTATAACAGGAACCCATATTTAGTAATCCTTATTTCTATTTTTCAAGTGGGCATACATAATATAGTGAAGGGTCAAATTGGAAAACTCTCTCATTTAATTTTGGATGATGGGGTGTTTTTTCAAGAAATTCTTGAGTTAAGAAACATGCTTATAAGTAGACAGTATGCACTGAAATTAATAAATTATGTTATTAAGGAGGCTAAACTAAAATGATTAATTATTTTGCAAGAATTTTGGTGAAGTCATTGATTGTCAAAAATGAAAAACATTTGAAAAGAAATTTAGTAGATTCATGTGCCACTCTTTTTCAGTTGATGACTATGACACAATTGTATGCAAATTTGGGGAATTGTTCAACTTTGAAGAATGGTTGTTGAAAAAAAGTGAATGATCTTCCACAATGTTGTTTTAAAAATGGATTTAATATGAAGAGTGGATTTGAACACAGTAATAAAATAATTTTTAACATCCAAATCCAGGAATCAATGAGTGTGGGACATGCAAGAAAGTGGCACGTTTATTACAGTAGGGAAGAATAATTTCACTAATTATGGTTGTAGATATTCTGATTACAAAACATTTGATTTAGTATATATTGCCACACATTTGCAAAGCCTTGCATTTTATATAGACAAGAGAGATAACAGTTTCAAGAAGCAAACATATCAGCATACCTATGCTTTTAGAAACAAGGGTTGTATATAATGGTTTAGCAAAATATAATGTGGTGCATTCAGATTGTAGCAAGCTTTTTTTTATTTTGGAAAAAAGTTCAGAATAAAAGGGGGTGGCAAAACCATCTAAACCACCTGCTGATTAGAGAATCACACTGGCAATTGCTGTTAGAATCTGATAAGATGCCAGGTTTGAATGAAAACTGTATATTGGCAGTATTTTAAAAAAGAAGAATGCTCAGATTTTTAAGATAAGTATTGGTGGATTTAGTTATGTGAATATGATGAATGGTATCTAAAGAGTATGCCAGTGCAGTTGATTTATTCTGAAGATAAGCTATTTCTGTATGAGACAAAAATGCGAAATAATTGACTTGCTTGACTGTACTGGATGATGTTTGGTGCAATGTTGTTTTTTATGTACATTCAAATGGAACAGAGGATATTGTTTTCATATATTTCTTTGATATATTAATACTGCCTAAAATGATCCTGTCACATTCCACTTTAATATGCTTGCATTGATTACAGTTCCCACATATTTTAATCTTACCTTTCAAAACCTGCATCAGAGGTTGATGTTGCAATTCTTGTTTTAAAGTTCTAACCCTTTTATAAACAAACTTAGGGGCTTCTTCTAGAATTTTTGAGACATTGGGAAATCCCTTAATTATACTATGGTTTTGATATACAGTTATTTTAATAGAACCTGCATCCAATGCAGTCACTGTTTTCATGACCAAATACTTATTTTCATTCCCTGGATAGTTCTCAGTACCCTAGGGGGGTATCATATAAAATATGAAGCACATATTTGCAAACACTTGTCTTCATCACAATCCCTACTTACTTTATAATTACTTTACTTCTTTATCCTGTCACATAAAATTTGCCCTACAATAGGAAGGCTCTTTAAAAAAGTTCTTATTTTTGTGTCAGCCTGCTTGTCCTAATCATTTGCTCCCTAATTATGTTGAATTTCATTAATGGTGGATGCATGCATGTATAATGCAGGTAAGCATTGTTGTTAACAGATTTCATGGGAATACTAGTACAAAGCTCACCTTTCTCCTTAAAAAGAAATATATTCAGGTAAACAATATGTGCAACATTAAAATCCATACTAAATTTCTTCAAGGACTATACTTGGTTTAAATATGTAAAAAAACATCTACAACTCATCTAAATTCCCCATCCAAATAAAAAAGCCATATCATCAATAAAGTATTTAAGTAATTTAATATGCCTCATAAAATTTCAAGAATAAAATTTCTTTTCTTCCATTGTGGCTATAATCAAATTAACATAACTGGAGTTTATACCTGCCCTCATAGTCAAATCATTCTTCTTCCTATATATGTGCACATTAGATATAATAAAATTATAAGTAAAAATTACATCCATCATTTAATTTAAGAGCCGGATTTGATGAGATTTTATAGAAGAAGTGTAAACTAAATAATTTAAAACTCAGTCTAAACTTGCCTTCATCAAAATCACAGAATATAATGCATTTACATCCATGGTCACTAAAAATGTCACAAGCCCTGATCACAGCATCTTTAACTTTTTGAATAAAATCAAAGGAATCTTAATATTTTTCACAATATCATGTACAGTCCTCTCCATATAAACTGAATTATTTTCTGTCTTAGACCTCTGCTGAAGACAATGGGTCCCATGGAGGTCTAGTAAATTCTTATGGCTCTTGGGAAGCCCAAAAAATATATGAAGTACATGCATTTCTGATTTTTAAATAATCACGTCTATTTTCATCAGTTAAGCCTTCTACAATCCACTCTACTATGAAAGAATCAATATTTTTGAAGGCTCATAAGACAAACTTACTGTCTAACCTCTCATAATCTGATTCATTATTTAACATATTTAGCATTTTGGGGTATAACCATTTTCTACCATTATAACCATAGCTTCCCCTTTATTGGCCTCCACGATCCTATTGTCTATATTTCCCTTTAATTCAAATAATGTCCTATTCTTTTCTTTATGAATATTAAAATATTTTCTGTTTGGCAAAATACTCAAGGCCTTTCATATTTCTGCTTCATATGCTCAATTAAGCACTGCAAGCTCTGGCATTAAATGAGGATTATAAATACTTAACTTTTTTAAAACAAACAGCCTTGTCACAAGAATACTTACCTCTATGCAGAAATGTTAGTAGGGTTAAGTTAAACTTAATTCCATATACTCATAGATGGTTATTTAATTCTACCTCATCAACGCAAACAAAAGAAATACTGCTAATACCTGTATTTCACCTGGAATGAGTATACACAGTGAAAAATTCACAATTTTAAAACTTCCTTGATGGACATTCCCATCCTCAAACAGCAATAAAAAAATCCTCTCCTGTTTCAATAGTTTCATTGCATAATACATCATAATTTCTTTGAATTTTTCATTTCCATGAATTATCTCCTGTTGTTTCCCTGACATGGCTGCTGTTTTTCCTTCACAGATATCTACAATTCCATCATCTATATGTCTTTGATGGAGGTGTGACTACTTTTGTCCATGTTCTCTGACCATCTCGTCCCTCCTGAAACATATATATCGTCTGCTATTTCCCATTCTATGATTTTTGTTCCCCCAGGTCTTTGGATATCTGATTGATTTACTGTAGCTGTTGATGTTGATAACATCTGGTTCTGTTGTGCCAGGACAGGTGACTTTCTGGGATGAGACGCCCTCACTTCTAAAAAATCCTGTTGCTGTCCTTCCCCAGTGTTGTTTATAATCTTAATTTTATAACCACTATCAGGCCCATTCATTATCTAAGCCCTATCACTTTCATAGTCCTTAGAGTTCTATTCAACTTTTTAGTCTTCTTCTTTTGTACTTAATTTTCCTTAATGCTCCTGTCTTGCTTTATCTGTAATTTAATCTCAAAGTTCAGTCTGGCAGTGTTTTTCTTTAAAGTGACATATGCTGTTCTCACTTTTTACTCAGTCTTATAATTTACCCTGATTAAATTAATCAGCATCTTTAAATAACAAATACCTATTTTGAGATTCAAGGCTTTCCATTCATTAATAAAGCTTGTTGAATATTGTCATGGTGATATACCTGTTTTCATTCTCTGGAATGTTAGAGTTATGTTTACCTACTCTTGCCTTCAGCACTGTCCCTACTTCCTTCTTAATTATTTTACATGGATATCCTCCCACATAAAATTTCCCCTGCACTAGGGAAGACTTTTTAAGAAAAATGTATTGTTTTTACATCAACCTGGCTGTCCTAAACTTTTGCTTCCCAATTATATTGGAATTCTCAAACAGTGGATGGATACTTATATAATCAAGTAAGCATTCTTGTCTACAGATTTCCAGGCAACACTAGTTTAAAGCTTGTCTTTCTACAAAAAAAAAATATGCAGGAAAACAATATATGAATGACATTAAAAGCCATACTAAATTTCATGAAGGATTCAGTTTGGATTAAATATGTAAAACATTCCCCCAGTTCGTCTAACCCCACTCCAAATTAAAAAAAGATATTGTCAATAAACAGTTTAAATACTTTAATATGATTCATAAAAGAAGAAGAATAAATGTTCTCTTCTTCTCATGTAGCTGTAAACAAATTAGCATAAATGGGGTAAAAAGTAACACCCACCATAGTTGTATTTAGATAATTAAATAGTTTTTTTTTATCTTTAAAGTTTGAGTTGCTTCATTTTTGGTAAATGCATATGCTTTACACTTATAATGGTGCACTCATACTATTTCCTTAAATACTATAATTAAGTATAATAAACCCATTATTATATCCTGGAAACTGAACAACCTAGATATCTTGTTCGGAACACTTTTGTAAACTAAATGACAAAAAATGCATAATAGTATCCCTTGGGAAGTCATCCGCCCCTGGTAACCATCATATTGACCACACACCCCTTAGAGTTGATCCAGCAGTTGGGACTTAGGGACACACATAGATAGTAATCTAGCCTTTGATCATCACATGTCTGCAGTAGTGAGGAAAAAAATGCATAATAGTATCCCTCGAGAAGTCATCCGCCCCTGGTAACCATCATATTGACCACACACCCCTTAGAGTTGATCCAGCAGTTGGGACTTAGGGACACACATAGATGGTATTCTAGCCTTTAACCATCACATCTCTACAGTAGTGAGGAAATCATTTTATGTTGCGCAACCTATAAACAAAGGTATTGCATCCAAGTCCGAAGAAGTCATTGTTCCACTATATTCAGCATTCATTAGATCTGTCATTGAGTACAATGCCCCGTTTGGTATGTACCTAGCCAGGCATATCCAACAGTTGGAACATCCAGAGAGACTCCTCACTAAAAGAATACAGGGCTTAAGTAAAATGTCCTATGCAGATCACCTCAAGGCTCTATCCATGTGAACTGTCTCCTACAGGTTTTTGAAGGAAGATCTATGCCTGACATGCAGGGCATTGTCAGACCTCACTCTGATAGACCTCCTGCATATCAGCAAAACAAACAGTACCAGAATTACCCATTCTAAAGGCTTAAACCTTGCCTGTGATATAAATAGGACCTGCTGGAGAGACAGATATGTATCCCAGAGATGACCCCATCTCTGGAACAGGTCATCCATGTGAAGCAGATTTCCTTACTAACCCAATTCAAGTGCAACCTGTACAATTGGATGGGGACAGGAAAGTCATCCCTGTTTTGGCACCTATGTCTCTAATGGACACAGGCAACCTGTAAATGGTTCATCTCCCTGTCCCTATCTTGTAAATGTTTCATCTCCCAAGCCCCTGCTTACACTTATCAAGGGTATCAGAATATGTCAGTGATTTGGGATTCATGGCTAAGCTTAAAAGGCCCCTTGTGGTCATTAGCCTAATACACACCTATGACGATATGAATCTATGAAACGAGACATAAGTTTTCACATGACAACAACAAATTCATGAGTACATGTTTATTGAGAGAATTACTCAAACATCAAAACATATACTTAACTGTATGATTAGAAATATAAGTAAACTTGAATATCTTTCAAGATGTGCAAGCTGCAATGCAAATACCAAAGGCAGTTTTCTTCAATAAATCTAAGGTTGCACCCAATGATGTGCAATAGTTTGTAAACCACTTTTTTTTGAAGTACTAAGTATTAAGTACATATGGAAATTTTGCTTATTTTCATAATTACTAACAAAAAACTAGTAATATCTCCAGTATAGTGTGATATAAATAGATATTTGCAATTTTCCTGTCTCCTACCATGGCATTGAACATCACATTCCTAAATAGCATGTAGATCTCTCAGTTATAAAAATATGAACATTCATATGAAAATATTAATAAGTGGAAGGCAGTGATTAATTTCTGTACTGCAGGACATCCTAACAAGCGCTGCATCATTCTGTTAATAATTTCTTTCCCTTTGCAATACTGTCTATTCTTAGCTGGTAAACCACTTAGTTAAAGACTCCAGACCCCAACAAAGATCTGAATGTTATACAGAGCTCTGAGTATTAACTGGAAATGTACAAAAAACGCACTATAGACTTGAATGAGTTAAATGCTAGGTTATGATCTGAGTACCAGATATGGTTGCTGTCCAGCACATTCTAAAGCAAAAAAGCATTTTTTTTGGAAAGAATGATGCTTATTCAGGTTGCAAATATGTGTAAACACAATAAACCATATATCATTACTAACATCCACATTTGAGTAGAAAATTCCAAATTAGAGTGGGACCAATATCCCATTTCAGTAATACCCCACTGGTCAATAATGCGGACTGAAATGGCTGGCTACCTAACCTAACCTTCTGTGTTCTGTACCATAACAAACTCTCAGCTCATTGAGTAATGCATCCATTGATGTTGAGCTCCCTCAGTCTGTTTATCATTCATGTGTTGATGATAGAATCAAATGCTTCGTCAAGAACTTGATGTGCATTATGCATGCTAAGTCCTTTACCAATTGCTGCTACAACTCCTTGCAAAAAATTGACAAGCTTCAAAAGGAAGGACCTTCCCTTGTCAAAGCCATATCAGTTCAGGTTAAGAAGAAACAGATCACCAGTGTCAGTCTATATTAAGCACGTAATGACTATTCCATTTACTTTGCATAAAACATAGGTGAGAATAGTGGCTCTGTAATTATTGAGGTGCACTACTGTGTCACATTCATGCACTAGCCTCAGTACCACCTCTAGCCAGGGATTAGAAATACACTGACAGAGAGAGAGAGAGAGAGAGAGAGAGAGAGAGAAAGGGAGACAGAGACTTAATCACTAAATGATATATAGAGGCATGCTGTGGTAGTGTTACTGCAACAGAAGAAGCACCTGTGAAAGCTATTATGTTTTACTGAGCTTGCATTTCTGATTTTGTGAAGAGGTGCCAACTCAGTAAGGTCAAAAATGCATATGCAATGCTTCATCATCTTGATTTGAGAAAAAAAAGCAGAGTCACTATTTGAGACCTAATGTTTGTACTGAATTTACTGGCTAAGATACTGCTTATACTTTGTAGGTTTTTGAAGACAACACAGTATGTGTGTTGTATGAATAACATAGACTGCCATATGTTAGATGGATAACATATGTGTTGCACAGAGAGCACAGTTTGCTATGTGTTGGATAAATTACAGAGTATGCTATGTGTTGGATGGATAACATAATATGTTATGTATTGCATGGATAGCATAGTATGCTATGTGCTGGATTAAGAGCATAGCATACTATGCTATGTAATGACTGAATAGCACACTAAGCTATGTGTTGGATGGATAACACAGAATGCTAGGTGTTAGAAGGATATCATACTATGCTATGTATTAAATGACTAGTATAATATTCTATGGGTTGGAAGGAGAACATAGTATGCTAAGTGTCGCATGATGGTAGAAAGATAGTCTACTATGCTAAATGTTGGATGGTTCCATATTGATTTGTTGACAGCTTAGGTTGTCGATTGCATATTCATCGACACCTAAGCGTTGAACGCTTAAAATAGCAAATGGCCACATCATCAAATTCTTTCCTCGGGAAAGAATTTGTGTGGCTGTTCTTAGGGATTTGCCCTTTCTCCAATATAGAGCGGCCTCAGAGTTAGTATATTTAGTTAGGGGGTGTGGGGCTAAAGCCTCCCACTATGTTTAGGTGTGTTTATTTATTTTGTTTGCGGACGGCCAAGTGAATTCTTTCCCTAGGAAAGAATTCGATGATTTGGCCATTTGCTGTTTTTAGCTTTCGCCGCTTAGGTGTTGATGATTTTGGATTCAAACACTATATACTGACTGAACACCCCAGCATGCTATGTGTTGGATGACTGGTATAGTATGCCCCCATGTGATGGATAGCATGGAAACCATAAGTTTGTTTATATATAAGGCCCACTTGTTTGGAGTTTTTGGACAGGGGCAGATGAGGCATCTTAGTATTTTCATAATGAGTATTTCCTTCTTTCTTTGTTATCCCTTCTTTTTCTGTGGGTTTTATCTTAGCATGGACCTCTACTCTGGCTAGTCAAGGAAAATATAATAGGTACGTTGAATATTTATTGTGGAATTGGTGATTTCTTCTTATGAGGATCATAAACACTCTCCTGTAAAAGTTGACCATGACAGCATGTTCTTTTATGCATTTCTTTTAAGTGGTTTTCTACTATTTCTTTTATGCACCCTGTGTAATGTTTATACCATTGTCTGACACTTTCTGTGAGAGGACTCAGAGGATGGATCTAATGAAGCATTAGGCAAAAGGACCAGCGAATCCAACTATATTCCCCCTCTAAACCAACATGTACTTTAACCATTTACAAAGTGTCTAATGGTCTAATGATCTGTATCAAGGTTGGATGATATTTATCTGTAGTTGCCACAATGATACGGGTGTTTTACATGTCTGTTTTAAGTGATACGTACATCTTGATGTCTTCCCTCTGGCTGCTACCTCATTAATACATCTGATTAGTCCACTATGGAACCACTCCCACAGTAAGTGACACCTTCTGATCTTTGGCCTCACTTATGGGCCAATCAGGGAGGACCACATGTGTAACTCCAAGCCCTCCTTCTGAAAAAAAAATGTGTGTATATGTAGCAGGTTTTCACATTGTTAACTCACTTAGCAGCACTTATATATCCTGTATGGAAAACTGAAAATTAAATGACTGAAACCAAGATGAAGGCCTCCAGAGGATTTAGTTCTTTTTATGTGATCAGAACCTGTGGTTGGTGCTTTTACTGTTTTCTTTGCTTATTTTGTTTTTTCCCCTCATACTGACCTAATAGGCAAGGTGCTTGAACAGCAAAACATTATTAACCTGATCTTTTTCAAGAGTTAAAATTAGGAAGCACCAGAGATCATCCTTACATACTATGGACAGAATAGTATGCTATGTGTGGGCTGGATTACATGTTATGCTATGTCTTAGAAGGATAGTATAGTTTGCTATGTGTTGGATGGAAAGTATAGTATGCTATGTGTTGGATGGGTAACACTGTATGCTGCATGGTTGAAGGATAGCGTAGCATGCTATATGCGGATGAACCGCATAGTATGTTATTTATTGAGGAATAGCATAGTATGCTATGCATTGGATGGAAAACATAGTATGCTATTTGTTAGAAGGCTAGCATAGTAAGATATAAATTCAATGAACAGCATAGTATGCTATATGCTATATGCTGTATGGATAGTGTAGTATGCTATGTGTTGGATGTAGAGCATAGTATGCTGTGTTAGAAGGATAGCATGGTATGCCAAGTGCTGGATGGATAACATAGTATGTTGTATGTTATTAGAATAGCAAAGAATACTGTGTATGAATAGTATAATTTGATATGTATTGAATGACTGGCATAGTACTCTATGTACTGCATGGTGTTAGAAGGATAGCATAGTATGCTGCATGTTGGATGAATAATTTAGTGTGGTATCTGTAGGATGGATAGCACCGTATGCTAAGTGTTGGAAGGATAGCATAGCATGCTATGCATTGGATGGATAACAGATAACTTAAATTGAGAGCCTCGATTTGTAATATTTATATATGCTTTTCTACTTTTCATTTTTTTAAGTATGGTAATTCATTGTCCTAAATCAGATTGTATTATTAGAAGTTTTTACAACTATTTCTCATTTTTGACTTAAAAGGATTAATTAAGGTTGTAAGGTGATTTGTTGTACAGGGTCACGTGCGTTGTCTAATTTAATATTTAAATCACTGATCTGGAATTGTTTAAATGTTCTGATGAAGTCACCTTTGGTCAGGATGAAAGCACTTAAGGTTTAGCATGTTCATGTATTAAAAGTGTTTTATTAAGTAAGAACACTTTGACTTCGTGATTTGGATTTAATTTCTGTAGTTGTCCTGAGTTGACAAAATTCCTTCATCCAGTTTTTATTCCAGCATGTACAAAGGGACAACCCCAAGTGTTCTTGTCATTGAATAACAGAGTATGTTATGTGTTAGAACAATAACGTAGTGTGTTATTTGTTAGAAGGATAGCATAGTATGCTATCTATTCGAAGAATAGCATACTATGCTATTTGCTTGATTGGTGTTAGAAGGATACCATAGTATGCTGTGCATTGGATGAATAGTATAGTATCGAATGCTATGTGTTGGATGGATAGTATAGTACGCTATGTGTTGAATGTTGTTAAATGGATTGTACAGTACTATATGATGGGTGAATATTGTAATATGCTATGTTATGTGGCTTCTAGATTATGGAATAAACTTTATCTATTACCATAGTTCCTTTTTAGGTGATACCAAGTTGATAAACCTTCCAGCATAACAAAAATCACTCAGAACTGCCTAAAGGTACTGCTGCTTAACACAAACAGTTTAAATAAAAATCTGCACTCCCTGGAAGCACTCCTCACCATGGAGAATGCATACATATGTGCAGTCATTTAAACATGGTTCAGAACCATGGAAAGTACCTCAGCTATCAAAGGTTACAATGCCTTTCATATATTTCAATCCCCCTCAGCTCAGGATAAAACACAGGGAGGAGATGTCTCGGTGCTTATAAAAGAAAAGTACACTGCTAGACTGGTCCAACACCATGACTCCCTTGAGCTGCTCCACACCTTACTAATCATAGGTGTGACCCCCCCCCCATCATTTCCTTGTTAGCTACAGATCCCCTAACATGAGTCTGGAAAATGTCACCCTCCTACAGAAACCTACTGGAATCTCATAATATTCAGCTTAACACTGTACTTATGGGTGACTTCAACTAGGCCTCCATAAACTGGGAGACTTATATGACCCATAATTCACTGTGAGGTTTTTGGACTTCATCAAGGCAACCACCCAGGAGCAACTAGTTAGGTCCCCAACTAAATGTACAAATATCCTAGACTTAAAACTCATGAACATGGGAGGATGCTGCTCTCTCAAGTGTATTAACTCCTCCCTATTAAGATCTGACCACAAAATTATCTACTTTATTATTATTTATTATTAAAATTAACCTAGGTTAACAAACTTCCATTGTAATCCATATTAGCATAATAACAAAAGGAATGTTATCTGATAGGACCAAGTGACAAAGGTCTAACCAATGAAGAACATTAAAGGAGAAGATTGGAGCTGGGTGCCAGAGGACTGGCCTATGAAATGTGAGCAATAGACAAACCAACTGTGAGGAGCATGTAAATGAGGGCAAGAAGAGACAGAGGATGATTGGGTGATAAGAGCGGGCCAACTGTGAGGGCATGTAAATGAAGGCAAGAAAAGATGGAGGATAATTGGGTGATAAGAGCAGCCATTGGATAACACAGTGTTTGGCTTTTTTGCTAAAATGGTTGTGAGATAATTAATAGCAAGGGAAACTACGAGTGAGGGAAAGGGACTGTAAAAAAGTCATAACCACTATCAGATAACACAATCCAAAAGAAGGAATGTGTGCACAGTAACAAACAAATCAACAACCTTTACCTTTATCGCACGACACCTCACAGACATATGGTATGGTAACTTGAACAACGACCTAACAAAACATCACAAAAGCCAACCCAGACATGGCAATTTCATTTTCCACATTTTGTATCATCTACCCAATAAAAAACTACAAGGACCACACAACAGCTACCTGGAAAAAAGAGAGCTGGAATGGCAAATAAGGTTGGAATCCCACAGACCATAAAGACTAATCACACAGGTCTCCATAAACAGTGTCCTGAACCTCAGGAAACTAGTCCACCATGCATACTACTAAATACTAAACACTAAATGATACTCTAAGAATCTGAAGTTTAAAACCTAGAGAATCCACTTGCTTTATTTTGGTTTTACAATTCCCACTGCTAGTTGTCATCTGTTTTGGCTTTTTTTTCTTGTTCTTACCCTTATCCTTATTTTTATATATATGTATGTAGATGTATGTGTGTATGTGTGTATATGTATATGTATGCATATATAAACTAAGAAATGAACTTCGTGACAATAACAGCATTCAAAAAATAGTAAATCACACCAACAACTCTTGTAGTACTTTAGCGCTTTCGTCTTATTTATTGTCAAGACTTCTTCAGAAAGACATGTTTCATAACATGTAGTTATGAAACATGTTTTTCTGAAGAAGTCTTGACAATACATAAGAGGAAAGCGCTAAAGTACTACAAGAGTTGTTGGTGTGATTTACTATTCTTTGAATGCTGTTATTGTCACGAAGTTCATTTCTTAGTTAAAATTTCTTCTCTTCATTCATTTTTTTGAGTGCGGTTAATTTTAGTTATATGTATACATATATGTTTATATACGTATATGTATGTGTGTGTGTGTGTGTGTGTGTGTGTGTGTGTGTGTGTGTGTGTGTGTGTGTGTATATATATATATATACATATATACATGCATGTGTATGTATGTATTCATTTTTATTTTGACTTTTACTTTTTATGTTTATTTTTATTCTCTACATGATATTTGCACTGGTTATCCAGGAATTTTCTGTCATTTATGCTTTCTACACCTAATCTTCTGACAAATCTGAAGAAGCATAGGTGAAAAGGCTGAAAAAACTATGATTTTCCCTTCTGTATAGTAAAGGCGCCAGCAGTCAAAAAACAAACGCTAAGGTTTCTTGGCATTCTGGTAAATTACCATCCCTGCATTTTGCAATTGGTAAGCTACAACGTACACATGGTTTCACATTTATCTGAGTAGTTCATGCCCTCAAGTTCATGCTAGGAGGAAAAAAGAGTTAAGAATGATTATGACTCGGAGAGCTATGCTTACAGAGAGCTATGCTTACCTGATACACATTAGCTGGATGTGGATATTGTTGGAACTATTCATGTGTCTATTTTAGGGCCATGAGCATGGTTGACCCTCTTAGATGGTTAGGTACTGGGCTGTATATTGACAGTTTTATTAATTTTATTAATTTTATTCAAAAGGTTTAAGCTAATGGTAAAAGTTGCTGATTCATTTATTACTGCACACACATTTCTTCTTTTGGATTGTATTATCTGATAGTGGTTATGACTTCTTTTTACAGTTCCTTTACCCCAATCATAGTTTCCCTTGCTATTAATTATCTCAAAACCATTTTAGCAAAAAAGCCAAACACTATGTTATCCAATGGCCGTTCTTATCGCCCAATCATCCTCCGTCTTTTCTTGCCTTCATTTACATGTTCTTCACAGTTGGACGGCTCTTATGGCTCAATCACCCTCTGTCTTTTCTTGCCTTCATTTATATGCCCCTCACAGTTTGCTTGCCTAATGCTCACATTCCATAGGCTGGCCCTCTGGCACACAGCTCCAATCATCTCCTTTAATTTTCTTGCCACTCATTGGTTAGATCTTCGGCACTTGGTCCTCTCAGATTGCACTCCTTTTGTTATTATGCTAATAATGACTACAATAGAAGTTGCTGACCTGGGTATAAATAAGAGAAGAAATACTGAAATGTAAGATAAAATCACTCATTTGTCAGACGGAATGGTTTAATAAATGCTACTATTTGGAAAAGATGAAGATTCTGCATTTCTCTGTATCTCTACATATATTTTTGCTTGAAATCCAGGGACTGCTTTCTCTGTTTCTACTGCTATTTTAGTTCTGACCGTACTTCAATAGCATGTTTTTTTCTTAGAGACAGGCCAGAAGAGTACATCTGCTGCCTGTGTTTCTGCATTTTCTTTATGTCTTAGAAGGATAACATACTCTGCAATGTGTTGAATGAATAGCATAGCATGCAATGTATTTGCTGGATAGCATAGTATGCTATGTGTTGGATGAGTAGTATATTATGCCATGTGTTTTACGAATAGCACAGAATGCTATGTGTTTGTATGGGTAGAATAGTATGCTATGAGTTTGATGATTAGCATAATGTGCGATGTGTTTGAAGGATAACATTATATGCTATGTGTTGGATGAATACCATAGTATGCTATGTGTTGGACAGACAGCATATTATGCTATATATTGGAAGGATAGCATGGTATGCTATGTTTCAGATGGATTATATAGTATGCTGTGTGTTGGACAGACAGCATATTATGCTATATATTGGATGGATAACATGGTATGCTATCTTTCAGATGGATTATATAGTATGCTGTGTGTTAGAGGAATTGCATATTATGTTATATATTGGATGGATAGCATGGTATGCTATCTTTCAGATGGATCATATAGTATGCTGTGTGTTAGATGAATTGCATATTATGCTATGTGCTAGAAGGAAAGCATAGTATGCAAAGACAGTGAAAATGAAGTGGAATTCATGAATAGAATGAATATACACCACAACAAAATGAAGATAATAGGCGTTGAGTATCCAGCTTAAGTTACCAGAGCTATGATGATAGATCATGCTGGTTTCAGCTAAAGAGGTCTTAAGTTTTTGATAACATACAGAATATATTGCATGTGGGATTCCAGTTCCCAACAAGTATTTCGTTGGAGAGGAAATTATTCCAGTTGCACCGTTAAAGAGTAGCTGAAATATCTTTTCATTAGGCAGTAATCTTGTGATAAAAGCTTACCACTAACAGACTGGCTAAACTAGTTGAGAGTAACTGATCACCAGTGAGGTGTGACAAAGTGCCACTGGTTATCTTTGCCATTTTACAAATGGTAGATGTGAGATACTGAGTGCCAGCAGCATCTACTACTACATATGTGTGGGTGCTCCAACTACTAACAGATATGGTGAGAGAAAAAAAACAGTGGAATCAAATAGCTGACAGGGAAAGTGAAATAAGGCAGCAAGACCAGTCATTGACTGCAAAGATACAAAGTAAACAGAGGCAATTGTCACTAAAAGGATACAGTGGCAACTGGTCAAGGATCTCTCTTAGCTGCCTTGCTGAATGGGATACAAATTCATGTATTTTTTCATTTAGAAAGGTATGTGGCAAATGTTACTCCTAGGGTGGATGAAGCCTGTGACCATGGAGTACACTAAAGTTTGGAAAGTTACCAAACAGAATGCCATGCAATTTGCATATTTTTAAAGGATAAATAATGATTTATTGACTCTGAAAATAACATAGCATAGGTTACCAAAACAATTTGTTGGACTGACACTTTATTTAATTCAGCAACTTAAAACAAATACAGAGTGCATACAGAAGAATGCTGCATTACCAAGGAGGACAGCACATTCCATTCCTCTCTGATATTATTTCAACTTAAAGATCACACAGCCTCAGGAAAGAGAGCAAATTCCTGATTTCATGTGAAGATAACTTAATTACCCTAAGTCACCAAAATCAATGGACTTGTAGCTTCAACAATTTAGTTTGATTAACTGTTTCACTATTTTAGTGTGTATGTATCGGGAGCTTTTCTCCCCAGGCATCCTCTGAAAATGGGTACCTGATGATCCAGTTGGACTTTCCTAGTAAACAAATGCCAAATAAATATGTGATCCAATGACATATTCCCACACATATGGGGTTAGAGGCTTCAGGCAGCTCATGGGTACTGCTATTAACAAATGGTCTGCACACTGACTTCTCTTGGTTTATTATAACTCCTAGCTTGTGCACATCACTCATTTCTAAGAACTGCCTTCCTCTACTGTCCATATTCTTAATGCTGTATTCTAATATGCCTGATAAATGTTACTATCACATTAAAGATAAGGGTTTGATTATCCCAGTAGTCAGGCTGGATGTTCATTAATAGTTTCCTGTGATGTTAATCTCTTCTGTTAGCATGACATCAGCCTTTGTTAACATGGTATATAGCAACTGAGCAGTTTCACTGTTCACCTAGGAGTTATATCACTTAGAATTTTGTTTCTGGATTCATAACACCTGCTAAAAGCTGTACATTTTGAAATAAGCTGAGACATGCCTCAGCTGATATTGTGTTTATTCAAGAAACTAAACTGAGAAAGAATGCCACTGAACCTATTGACGTCAAATGTTACATGGCAGAGCTCTGTCAGTTAAAAGAAGGGAAGAGGATAGTTAGGGATGCTTAAGCAATCTCATTTTGGTGTGAACAATACGGCATTTAGTATCTGTGTAATGATCACGCGAGAGAGTAATGATGTAAAACCAGCCATGAGCCAGTATTACACACGTACAAATATGATATATTGTTTTTACACAGCCACATTACTTTAAAAAAAATAACTTTTGATATAATATTATTGCATACTGAGACTTCATTTTTATGTTGTGTTGCTTTGCTAAGGTAACAGTGGTAAATTTGCATATGTCTTACCACCTTCAAGCAGAAAAATGCTGGTTCGGTGGAATATGTTTTAATTTACTGATTAGGATGATTTGGCATTGGGATAGCTCTGTTGCCTTATTCAAAATAAATTGTCATGAAATCCTGTCACAGAAGCTCTACTAAATAAAAAATAATAGGTTGTATTATTATCACTATTCAGAGTATTAACAGGCTGAGATTTATGTTAATACCTTTGACTTGCATTGAGGTATTATTTGCAGGAATGTCTGGGGATCCGATATGGCACAACATTTCTTGTAGTTGCTAATTCCTCCACTTTTCTTCTGTGCCTGAAATAAATGACTGAAGGAGTAAAAGGTAGTCTGTTTAAGTGGCACCTGTGCTATTTATTTATGCATGTATTTATTTGTTTTTGGATCTGTCTGTCCGTCCGTCTGTCAATCTACGTATCTATCCATTGATGTATATTGTTATCTATTTATTTTACAGGTTTCCCCTGCCTTATTTTTCTTTACAAAAGAGTGAAGAAAGATAGATGTCCAATAGTTATTGATAGGAAATATATTTTTCTGTCCTAAAAACACACCCAGAAAACACGAAAGCTAATCTGTTATCTAGCCTTTATTCTACCCCTAATCTGCACAAACTACCCCACCACAAAACCAACAGGCATACCATTGTCAATAAAATGAGTAGTCAGTAAAATGAACATTTAATAAAAAATCAACAATGGATAAACTGTATATGTACATACATACAGATATATATTTTTTAATTAATTGAAGACACAAAAACTAGAACCACAAACAATTAATCTAAAAAGATCAAAATTCAAAACGTAGGAGAAAAAAACTAATTTTTGTTTCTTTTTTTGCAGAGCAACAATTTCCCCCCTATACCCCTCATGTGTAGGGGTTACACCCAACACTTTCTTCCACTTATATATACAAATGCCAATATCACATAACAGCAGGGAAAGGGCAAATTTCCAATGAACTGTGAGATCCCTTGAGGTATTACAAGCATTCTGTAATTATACAGATGTTTGATATAATGAATGTTCAATTATTTATAGTGTTCCCATATATGCTCTCTGAGAAGATTGGAGAAAAAACAAATCACCTTTTTCAGTGATGATTGGTTGACTGTATGGTTCATGTCAGTATTCTATAAATTTCATATTTTATGTATACCTTTTGACTTCATGCTGCCAACGATCAAGCCTCACACAATTGAATTTGAGTCCATCTGTTCCCATACACTTTTCCAAAACAAGGGTAACTGTCAGCCAGATGGGCCATCATCCAGGCAGCCATAGAAGTTCCTTATATCCTCATTATCATCCTTGTAATGAGGGTATTATTGTTAGTCCTTAACCATTAACTTATGCAAAGGACATGTGACCTGCACCACTACAGTGACCTCTACATCTTCCTCACATAAGTGCATTTTCCAGTACACATGGGTGGAAGGGTACCTCACAAACACAGCTTGGAAAGACAAACACACATGTCCTGCTTCAGTACTCATCATCTGATGGGATTCTGGAATTGCAGCTTCCTGGACCCCCCCTCCCTCACTGATGTGTCTGCTCGTCCACCCTACTCCAGCTCTGACAGAGCTATGCCGTAAATTCCATACATCATCTGCTAAGTTCATAACCATTATTGTCCTTTCTCTGTAAACCCACTCTGTGTTTTTAGAAATCAAAAATACAATGTACTACACCAGCAATGTTGCAGCTTTAACTTTATTTACAGTAGCTGTTTCCTGGGCAGTCAAACATCAGGGAGGCTTCATTTTGTTGGACTATAACTGAGTTTTACAAGAATGTTAAGTGGCACGGATACTGTTCAATGTATTTTAGTACTGTAGAAGGCATGCCTACTAAACTAATTTCAAATGTGATGCACAGCTCTATTAATTAATCTTTCAGATGAAGCAAAATGGGTACTTTGCGACTTATTCTTTAGGGCATTGTTCAATGAAGTATGGAAATGAGAATTGCCTATGCATTCCCCAATTAAATTTCTATGCTCGTTATTATGTTTTGTAACTGTTTTTTGCACTGGTGCCCCCTGGAGCATCAAGCCTTTCACCTGACCCTCAGTTAGCCTAATAATTCATCCTGCAGTAAGAGCCTTTCTGCTCATTTGTTCCCCTGCAGGTGATGTTCAAAGCAGCCAAGAGTGGTGTTATCATTCATGTAGGGATCAGTTTTTTTTTTAGGCCATAACATCCCATGGTCAAGCCCAAAACATCTAAGAGGTTGTTGTGGAATGGATCATTGTGATATATGTGCCCACCTCCACACATATGTAATCAAGGGTCCTGCCTCATTATAGATAGCACCTGTACATGACTCTGCTCTCTACAGGGGATTCCACTATGCAAGTGTAGCCAGGCACACATTCACATCCCCCTGAACAGAAATGAGCCTGGTCACCTGCATCCTTCTTTCTCCATGTGCCAACTCTAATAGATGCCTATCTGCTAATCAGACTCAGGTTTCTTGGATTGTAGCCAGGAACGTATTCCTCTACAGTGGAAGAACGAGTTGTGTTTTATAATTTTAATGTATTTGCTTTCTTGACTTTCAGAGCACTTTAATGTCAATCCAAAATTTTTGTTTTTATGCTGTGTATATTAGGTCAGTTAGCAACATCATGCTATTCCCTGTCTTTGTTTTGACATTTCAACATCTTAATTTTCTACCTGCAACTTTTATGAGAAAAAGAACTTTGTAAAGATGTGACTAGTCTGGCTAATTTCATAGGATGTAAGACATCGATTACTGCTACAGCTGTTCATCGGGTTCAGGATGCTGACTTTCTACTTGTTGCAAATTTGTTTTAATTTTATTATATTAAATTAGTGTCTAGAGTTTTAGTTGTGATATCTTCTATGATATCCTAAAGTGATGGGTTTTCTTACAGCACTGCTAACACTACAGAGCATTAGCAGAAAATGGTAGCTTACTATATACAGACACCTGGAACTGAAATCTGTTCTGGCCTGTCCACAGCATCCTCTACAGCCCTTACAGGTGCTCTGCCACCAGCCAGCTATTAAACTGGTACTCACTTTGACATTTGGCAATACCTCACCAGACTAAGAACAATTAAATTGTGTCCTTTACTATGCTGTGTCAGTAACAAAGGAGCTTCAGTCCTCACTACTGACTCCAATATGAAACTGTTACTCAAACAGAAGTAATATTTCACAATTTTTACCTACGAGCACAACAGGAACACATTTGATTTTCTGGGACTGGACTATATACCTCTGTCCACCCAAATATATTTTCTTATTACACACTTCAGAGCAAATGTTCCAGTTCAAGATCTCTAATACACTCAGACACAAAGTAAATTTAAATCTCACACATCCAAACACTTCTGGGAAAGCCTGAAATAGATTTTCAGCTGTGTTTCATTCCCAAAATAATACTGTAAAGCTGCCACCAATCAGAGGGTGTTCATGCCTTTCTAAAGGGGTGTCCGATTATGAAAATTAATTATCAAAATAAATGAAAGCTATGACCAGAACAGCCAGGCACTCTCTAATCTGTAAAGAAAAAAAAATGGTTTCCAGCCACAATGTAAAGTAATGGAAAATATGTAATAAGAAGGAAAAGTATTACAAGATTGTAAATCAATAATTCTCAATAAACACTAGAATTCAATTGTTAAAAATGCAAAAATCAAACAGAGGAATAAGAGCCCATTGTTTCAGAAAAATACTATCTTAATAACTAAGTTTTCCTGATCTAACTAAAGAATACTGTCCCTGATCTACTCTAAGGTATAATAGCAAGGCCAAGGCAAGCTTACACTTTTCTTGGTGAGTTCTCTTTTCTTAGTGTCCAGTGACTGCTCAGTACTTGACAAACTGCTAGCAACTGTCTAATTTCAAAATATAACAGTCAGCTGATAAAAAAATATTTCTGTCAATCAGCTGTTTAAATAATCTCTTAGGAACTAAGAACTTTCCAATGACATCACTCACTGCTCAGCTGCTTCTCCACAGTTTGCACTTTAGAATGTCCCTCTCAAACATGCACAGTTGGAAATGTATCAAAGCAGTGACAGATTCTATAAACATTCTGTTTAAACAGGGAAGCATTGAACATTTCAAAATGTATTTACATTTTCACAATTAGGCATGCTGGCATACAAAAGAATCTGAGAATATACGCAAATCTCCTGCCAGACATGCTTACACAGATGACACGAGTTTTCAACTGTATTTACTGAACCAACACTTGGTGCTTACACAGAAATCTAAAAATCATAATGTTGACTGCTTATACACTATATACATTGGTAAAATGGTGGAAGTCATCCCCAACAAGCATCAGAAATATCTCATCTGCTATTTAAGACCACCTAGAAAACATACTTGTGAACAAAATGGTCTTGTACTTGTAACACCTCCGTCACTAAATCCCCCTTCTTAGTCTAATAATTTCCATCTATATATATTTTTAATTTGCATTGATATCATATCTATCAGCAAAACAGCCCTGCTCTTGAAACAGCATCCTTAATAAGTTGAATCCTTACACTTTTTAAGTGAATAACTGGCAGGGCAAAAGTTGCATATGACTTCTCTGCTGTCTGTGCACTAAAACATTAATGTGACTTTGTATCTAAGCTGTAATGATGCTGAATGTTCTTTAGATATGTGTGACTTTTTTGTTGTGACTTTCAGCTTTTCCCGGTTAGGGGTCACCACAGCGGAACTCCGGTCTGCTAATGACTGGCAGTAGATTTTTACGTGCCGAGTTGCCAACTCTGATGCACAACCTTCAACAAAGGTAAGCACATTCACGCATGTCTCCACACAGAAGACGCTCTAGCTGAGAATCGAACAGGGCAACATCTTACTGTGAGGCGACAACGCTACCACAGCACCACCACCGCAGTATGAGATATATGTGACTTTACATACTGTAAATACAGTATAGTGTACTTAACATGGTTATCAGCTATTAAACAATATGTAGATCAGTGACATGCAGTATATTTTATTAACTCATGCTAATTGCCTGTGATAATGTGTGCAATGTAGAGTTTTTCTCCCCAGCCCTCTGCAAAAAAAGAGTTGTCCAGCTGAATTTTCCAGGTAATCAAAGACTAATTAACACAAAATTTAAATGTTGTGGTTCTAAGATAAATGGTGCATATATCTCACCTGCATTAATGAACGTATTTACCAATACTGGGGCACAATGCATACAGCTAGTATATCAATGTATGCTAAAACACTAAAGTCATGTAACTGTGAATAGCTTGACTGTGACAATGTTTTACACTGATGTTTGAAAATGCACTATGCCTCAGGTTAAATCCATATATTCATTAAACATTGCAGCCTTCAATATTGTGTCTCTGTTCTTGCAATGCTATTTTTTAAAATGAATGATAAAGCATAAAACTTACTTTCTATAGTATTTGGTGGTGAACTTAGAAATTGTTGGTCATTATGCTGACAAGCTCCACTAATCAACTGTTGAATGATTGCAGGACTGATTTGTTTGAAATGTTCCACAGAAATTGTAAACTCGTTTTTATTTAAAAATATATGAGCGAGCTGAGTAGCAGAGAAACAAACCTGGTGAAGAAAAAATAATAATTACCGCAAAAATGAATGGCATATTAACTGCTACATAAACAGCTATATTTAAGTGTTGTCAGAATGTTACAATTACTCTCAGAAAATGGCTTTGTTAAGTTTAGAAGAATATTCATTACTCACAGCTGTACAGTTGCATGGTGATCACATTTCATCTGCTGTAAGGCTTGTTTCACCAAAATAATGGTTACAAGGAATCACAAGATAACACAAGTCTACTACACTGTAACCCAAAACATCACAAGGTTAAACATCAAAAATATATTGCAATACCAAAATATTACAAATGCATCCTTTGACGAAGTTAACACATGGAGCCTACCCACACCCCTTAGGCTTTGCTCCCACCCTGCCCATTCATAACTATACTAGTCCCACAGACTCAGAGAAAAGGAATAGTAGTAACACAATCAAACTTAACTTCCCTATTTACTCTGAGTGATCTAACATCACAGCCAGTATTAAATCCAGTTTCTCAGAATTTTACAGGTGACTCTGTGCATCAGTGACAATACAAGTCTGCAATAAAGGATACAGGACAACATAAGTGTAGACAAAAGAGAGCATGACATACAAGCAGTTGTCAGTGTCACGTCTCGATACTGTAACTATAGTAATATTGTTATATAGCAATATAGTAAAATAAAACATCTGGTCAGACTAAAGAAATAATCTAACTCAAGAAAAGAAAGATGCAGACGTTTACTGGCATGTATACTGGAGGGGACATGCTAGGGAGGATAGAAGTGATAGGCCACTGCCTAACCATTTATCCTTTATGGACAAAAGATGCTCTGCCCTCATCTATTGGTTAATGACTATTGGTAACACATGGAGATATACCCATGGAGCATGAGCAAGCAGAGTACATGCTGTTATAAGCAGTGTTAATGTGGACATAGCAGTCCTGAGATCAGCGTGAGTGTGGAGACATACACACAAACTTTCCTGAGGTGAATGGCAGCACTGGTAGAGCTGCAGGGATCTGCCATGTGGAAACAGCTCCAGGGTAGGCTACTCTACAGGATTAGCCAATCCACTGTCTATTACTTGACTTGACACTGGAGAATAAACGGGATGATAGGACTCCTCTGCAAAGATCAGATAGGCCACAGTACTCTTGTCAAGCATGGGGATGTCTGCTACTTGCCCTGTGGAACAAGTGGACTGATATGGTGCAGGGTCCTGTAGAACTGGGGATTGAGGGGAGAGGGATAAAAAGAAAGGAAACCAAGATGTTTGTTTATTAAGATTACCAAAAGTAAGTGAATCTTGTGGATTTAGTGGCAATAATGAAAGTGCAAGGATTTGTAAATTTAAATACAAAAATTCATGACATCGAATGTTTTTAACATACTGTTTTATAACCACTTGTCATAAACAAAAGTTTTGAAGGTGTGCATTTTACTCAAAGGAGATTGTTTGCATAAAACATTTTTGAAGGGTTAGGAAATAATACCGACATGTCCCTCAGAAGTAGCAGCTTTTCTGTTTATAAGGTTGTATGTTATGTTCACAGGCAGGCACTTAGGAGGCCACTGAAGAGCCTAGTCTGACTTCTCTTAGTAATATTTGGTTAAGTGACTTTTCCAGAGTCACATAGTTGGCAAATGGAGGCTGAAGGAGTCAGTCCTGGGAGTACGTGGACCAGCTTAATGATAGCTTACAGCCTTAATGTTCTGCATTAATTGTCAGACATTGCTGATATAAGTGATGAATAATTCCAAAATTACACTAAGCAGTACATTCATAGACATCTTTTCAATGGGTAAAGTCACTTGTTTTAAAAAATTGGGAAACATGATGAAATATCAATTCACAGGCAGCTGTTTAGTACTTATGCAAAAGTGATTGACCATGTACCAAAAAGGTAGCTGCAGCTGCTGTGTAAACTGCACTGCCTCAATGCACAGAAAGCCTTACTGCATATAAACATCATTTTCAAAAACTGTTACACATTAAAGTCTATATTTAAGCTGGGATTCATAAAGGGTAAGTGCAGTGCACAGTGCAAAGCAGCATAAGTAGAAGTCATGTACAGTGTGTGGGTGATTTAAAAGACACAGATTGTACAACTATACAATGGTCAAAATAATGCAATAGTCAGCATATGTAAATTAGTGTGCAATGGCATGTAAATGAAGAACCACATGTAAATGAGTCACATAGAATAAGCAAATGAAGGAACACAAAATATTGGAATAACTCAGAGACGTATAAAAAGGCAGCACTGCTCAGAAGCGAGGGTGAGGTGAGGGGGCAGTTGTACTGGAGGATCTATATTATGTTATCGAAAATTCAAAATGTCGAACGGCAGAGCAGCGAAAGTGCCAAATGTCGAAGGTCCATTGTTGAGATCTCAGTACAGTGAAGACTGGGATATGTGCCCTTTCCTTGTTGTAGTGCGATCTCGGAGTTGGAATATATATTTAGCGGGAGGTGCCCCCCCACAATACCAAATTTGAATTTCGGCATTTTCGCTCATGTGAGCATTCGACATTTGGCATCTTCGATGTTATAATATAGACGCGTAATGGGCACAAAGTGCTAGGGGGGTTGATTGGGAAGAACAGTTCCTGCATTCTTTCTGTAGCAGCACTTCTGAACATTATTACAAAAAGGCACTTTAGGGCTTCCTAAGTGTTAAGCTGTAACAAGCTGATATCGGCTTGCTATGGCTTGCTAAACTAAAAAGCTAAATTCCTTTTTTTCTTTTCAATGGAAGAGCCAAAGGGTGTGGATATGTGTGTAATAAACCTATTGCTACAAATGTAGCAATCAGCTTACTACAGTAAAGTACTTATGGAGTACTACGTCAGGGACTGGCACAAGGTGCTATATGAGCCGGTTATGGCTCTGGCTGTGCTTACCCATTATGAATATTGAAATTTATGGTGTACATGACACAGGCTGTTTCAGGGACTGTTGCAGCAGAAGTACAGCAGCATCATTTGTCAGCCACTATCAGAAACAGTGCTGACAATGTTATATGTACAAACCATCAGAATTAACAGTGGAAGTGCAGGCTGGATCTGTTTTACCACCAACTGATAGAACAACAGATAATGGACTGTTTCCCTTTGTAAAGTGACCCTGAAAGGAGCTTAATCAAACTGTATTACTTTCAGGCAGAACTGAAGAAATGTAAGGTAGGCCCTATTCTGAGGACTTAAAGGTATGTGTAGTATTAACCTCTTAACTAAGAGTAAAGTACAACAAAAATAAGGGTAGCATCTTAGGGATAATGCAAGCATCAGCATAATGAATACTAAACTAGATCCTCAGTGACATGGTATGGCATGTGATGGAATACATATGTCAGCCCAGAACACTAGATAAGAGAATTAATACCTTGTGGAACTTCTGTCAGACTGTGATACATGTGCACTGGCCCAGTAATCAAGGAGTCTCAATCCTCACCACTAGTACCAGTGAGGGGCGGGCACAATGGGAAGGATAACAAGTACACACACAGTAAAGTACAATTTCCCTTAAGAGCACACAGAGATAAAAGTCAGTAAGGGGCTGGTTTCTCCCTTTCTCTCCAGATCTCCAATAAGACTCCCCACTGGCACAATGATAGGGTTTGGATCTCAGCTTACTGGTCAAGCTAAAACCTCCAGCATCCCCTCTGTCCAGCCAGTGCTTCATGTCTGTGCCCAAGTAGCTGACACACACACTCTTTAAAATTTGATGTATATACAAACACACAGACACTCCTAGGGAAGGCTGGCACAGGTTCTCCAGCTATGCCCCTTTCTCTCCAGACTATAAGGTAGAAATCATTGCCACTAACCACTATTTATCAGCTACTAATGAGGCCCTTACCAAAGGGTGTCCAATTGTACTGAGTAATACTGTTTACTGTTATCCAAATAG
Source organism: Protopterus annectens (assembly GCF_019279795.1). NCBI lineage: Eukaryota > Metazoa > Chordata > Ceratodontiformes > Protopteridae > Protopterus > Protopterus annectens. The sequence continues at coordinate 127,706,933 of NC_056731.1, read as the reverse complement.
TAAGTGTGCCCAATAGCAAGCTATTAGAGTGGCTTGGACAGTATCACCAAATACATGCAATGTACTCTAAGAGCTGAAATTATCTCTACCCAAAACAGCCACAGTTGATAGGTTTAAAAGTATTTAATAAAAAATAATAACACAAGCAAATCTCGTCAATTCAACACAGTGCTAATCAAGAGTTCAGAGATCACAGAAAAATGCTTAAAACAATATTGCAGGATAGTCTGATGTAAATATAGAAAACAGCTAGACTAATCTGGTTAATGTCCTATCTAACTCCAAAAGAAATACTAAAGTCTAAGATCCTACTTACAGAGCAAAACAAGTGCCTGATGAGTTGTTGTCAGCTTTTGACAAAATCCAAAATGATCTAATTTCTCTCTCTGAGATAGTTTTAAATTGATATACACATTACTGCTGAGTCATTTCACATTACATCATTTTTGACACTTCTGCTGAAATTTCCCAGGCTCACAGAACTAAACGTTTAACATTTGTCACCCATGTTGGTGAGAACCAAACCCAGAATGTTATCTCTCCTTGTGGGGCATGAGATGAGTAGGTAAAGTGCATTAGAATTGATGAAGTCAAGGAATCATTGAGTGAGTGCATTAGTGTGGGAGTAGTTCACCCAGCCTGTGGTGGGGTAGTTGAAGTCACCAAGGATCAGGGTGCTAGGGGGTACCTTGATCATGTCAAGTAAGTCATAGTAGGAGGAGAAGGTGTCCTGAGTCATGGAGGGGGGTCTATAACTTGCTATAACTTGGATGGGTGTCATGCCAACTGTCAGTTGCACCTGTAGTAGTTCCAGTGCATCATGTTGGCAAACCTGTCTGGAGGTGTGCCTATCCTTAATGAAGTTAGAGACTCCACCACTCTTAGTCTTCCTCACCTCATTTTGGGTTAGGAATGTGTGGAATGAGGTATAACCTGGAAAGGTAAGAGTGTTCTCCACAGCCCTGATCCAAGTTTCCGTGACCGCACAGATGTTGGCATCTTTCAGTGCAATGAGAGGCTCCAGTGAGTGCATTTTCAGGTTAAGGCTCCTAGCCTTAAGCAGCATGATCTTCAACTTGATTTTTCACAGATCTTTTATGTTGGAAGGTTTGTCTTTGGGATATTGTCTAAAAAAGGCACAATGGGGAGGCAAGAGCATTGGCCAGCATCCGGAATCCCATGGGTGACAGGTGGAGGACATCTCTGGCAAAGCATCAAGGCCTGTCAGCCATGTCATCCCAGGCAAATACTGGATCCCTTTGGAATGATACCAGAAACTAAGCCAATTGTTGAAGTAAATTATTTTTTGCTGGTATTGTGGTATAATTCTTGGTGAAGGTAGGATGCTGCTTAGGGTTCGAGGCATACCTGCCTGGGACACATACTCTGAGAGCTCAGTCATGTCTCTCTTCATATAGCCCAGGGATGTTTCAAGTCATTCACACCTACATGGACAAAGACAGAGTCATACTTGTACCCTTTGTAGAGAGACTTAAGTGCGTGCATGATGCAGCAGATTCTGGCACCTGACAGACAACTGACCGTGACTTTCTCCTTCTTGAGCCTGGTGATGGGACATCTGTGTGTCTCACAATTGAGTCAACAATGACTAGTATGTTTGGTTTATTGTTATGCCTTGTAGGCTGTGTTGGTTTACTATTATGCCTTATGGGCTGTGTTTGTGAAACACTGGTGTGTTGTCTGCTGCACGTGATGTGTTTGGTGTCATGTGTGGAATGTTTGTGAGTGTGTTTTTGAGATCTTCACTGTTTAGGTAAGTTTTTATGGAGGACCTCTGCACAGGTGGGTGTATGTTGTGCTTGGCTATGTGATATGGGTGGTGTGGCGTTTGTGCTGACAGTCTCCTCTTTGTCAGGAGTACTGACTGTGGCATGAGAGAGCATGGATTCCAGGTTACTGATGTAGATGCATTTCTCGCAAGTAGAAGAATCATGCTTACTACACTGTCTCAGTATTCCCATGTCAACCACAGGCAAGTTTTAATTATTTAGAATGGGTAATTCTGATGCTGTTTGTTTTGTGGATATGTAGGAGGTCCATCAGAATGGAGTCTGACAATGCCCTGTATGCCAGACATAGATCTCTCCTCAACAGCCTGTAGGAGACAGAATACAGGGATAGGGCCTTCAGATGTTTTGTTTAGGAGATTTTACTTATGCCTTGTATGCTTTTAGTGAGGACCCTCCGTGGATGTTCCAGTTGTTGGATATGCCTGGTTAGGTACATATCAAAGGCAGCATTATACTCAGTGATAGTTCTGATGAATGCCAAATACAGCGGAACAATGACTTTCTTGGCGCTACATGCCAAACCTTTGTTTATAAGTTGTGCAACATAGAATGATTTCTTAACTACTGTAGACACATGATGGTTAAAGGCTAGATTGCTGTCTATGTCTGTGTCCTTAAGTCCCTGACTACTGGATCAACTTTAAGGGGTGTGTTGTCAATATGATAGTTACCAGGGGTCGATAACTTTCTGAAGGATACTATTATGCATTTCTTGGCATTTAGGTTTAGTCCATGACTCTGACACCAGTTGTTTGTCTGTGTCAGCCCTTCCTGGAGAACATTTTTGTCAATGTGGTATTCAATGACAGCTCCTAGTTTGCAATCATCTGCAAATTTAATTGGCCAGAGACTACTAACATTGACCTTGATGACAGAAAAGGAAATGCCAAAAAGCAGTGATCCAAGGACTGATCCCTGTGGGACTCCACTTGTGATTGGCCTCTTTGTAGAGGTGAACTTCCCAATTTTAACTTCCTGGGTCTTGTCTGTGAGCAATTTGGCTATCCACCAGGTGAGATATGGGTTTGTACCTATCCTCTTAAGTTTGTCAGCAATAGACAAATGGGGTATTGTGTCAAATGCATTGGCCAGGTCAAGGTAGGCACTGTGAACCATTTTACCCTCATCCATTGCTTTGGTGACCTTCTCAAAGAAGGCATGTCCTGCCTTGATGAAACCAGACTGGGTTGGGTCCAGTATCTGGAGGTTTACTATATTATTATTGATCATTTAATTGATAATTCTTTCCATGGTGTTGCATATATTACTAGTGAAATCTATGGGTCTGTAGTTTAGGGTCTATAGATGGCCCATCGTTGAGCAGAGGGATGACTGTTGCTGTTCTCCATTCATGTGGCATGAAGCCTGTTTGAAGGCTAATGCTGAATAGCAATTCCTGAGGGCCTGATAGGTCATGTTTCATGTTAGTTAGAAGGCATTCTGGGATGCTGTCTGGACACACTGATGCAGTGTTCTTGGCCTTAGAGCATTAAGGATGTTAAGGGAGAGAGAGAGAGAGGGGTAAAGATGGAGCTGAGTTTGTCAGCCAGTAGGTTTGCTTTATATTCTGGCTCAGTATAGGTGCATTTACAATAAGCTCTGTATACAATTGTGTATTGCCTTTGAGGTTGCGGACATAGCTAAAGAATGCTTTGTGGTTGTCCTTGGCATAGAAGGCCAAATTTACCACAACTTTGGCTTTGGTAGACTTTATTTGTCCTATGAGTTGTTTGTTTATGTTGATGAGAGTGCTTTTATCCTGTTGGGTGCTGCACCTCCTAATTTTTGCCATGATTTCTTTCTACTGTTATACAGCCTACTGATTTTTTGATTCCACCAGGGTGTCTTGTTTTTTGAGTTAGTTCTATACTTCTTCCTGGTGGGAACAGCTGCCTCTATGCAACTACTAACATGCTTGTATAGGGTTTATGTGAACAATTCTGCATAGCCTGTAATGTTTTCAGAGTTTATAGGGGCTTGAAAGTTTGCCATCTTATCAGCCATGTCTGACCTCCTCCCCTGTTGTGTTACAGACAGTGCTAATATGTCACAGGATCATGCCACCTGCATACTACCATCACCACCAGTCATATGTTCCCTGATGGTGTCAACCCTATGTTATCTTGGTAAGCTGGAGATACCACCCAAGCAACCTGTGAATACATGGAAATTCACGATGCCATTGTCAGCCCACACACATCTGCCTCTGTATCACCCTGTGGTATGCATACTGCTATACATGAAACAGTGCTATACTGTATGCTAGAAGATGCACCTTGTTATGCAGAAGGTGCCTGGAAGGACAGAGCTACAGGTTGACCATGGGAAACCTCTGTCTTGTCATGCAGTGATGTGTGCCATACTCTAATATAATGGGCATTACTAACTTGATGCTCCTTCGAATGACTCATGGGTGGGTAGCTGGTGCCAGGCCTAGCCTCACTTCCATGCCACACCCAGGTATATTCCCCTGGCTGATAAGTGCATCAAACAGTCCTGGTTCTCTGTCAACCAATTAAGTGTTGGTGGCCCACTTCCTGTGATAGGCCTGACTGCAACAATGCCTCATACATTTTCCTTTGTAAGGGGCATCATAATAATTGTAATCTGTCAAACTGATTATAGGGACCCATTATGGCAACCCAGTATGTTCACATCCTGCAACCGTCCCTGCCAAATATTGTCCTGCTACTGTCTGCCTGAGGCACATTTGCCAACTTGGTGCATGCCATGTGTGTGGAGGGTCTGTAGTACAAATTCATTTTCCTGACTAGTTAATATTTCTAGGTTCTGTTTCCATCAGCTGACGATGCTGGTACCTGTACATGGAAGGAGAAAACTTGTCCCTCAGTGGGTGTATATTTCACTTTACAGTGTGCACAATATGGCCAGCGCCTCCATGGTTTTTAATAGACCTGGATAACAACTGCAGTCACCAATAAGCATACTCTGCCCCTCCCCCATGCTCTTCTGTACTCATGACTCTTCATACAGCCTAGAAACCTCACACAGCATATGGCCTGTATTTCTGGTATCTTATATTAGACCTACCTCATATTTTTGTAGATAGATATGTGTGTGTGTGTGTGTGTCTCTCTCTCTGTCTATATACATATATATATATATATATATATATATAAATATATATATATATATATATATATATATATATATATATATATAAATATATATATATATATATATATATATATATATATATTTATATATATGGGTCTATTTCAAAGGATCAAACTTTTACAACATCAAACCACTGATCTGTAAAGACCAGATGATTGATGTTGTGAAATATCAGACTTTGAGAATGGAGATCACCGTACAGTGCAGAAAGGGAAATTTACTGTTCTCTTCACTGTAGTGCGATCTCACAGTTGGTATATTTAAGTAGCAGGCAGTGCAGGGGGGATAGCTCTCCTGCAAAAACATGAAAGAAGATGTTTTAGCTGTTAGGTATTTTTTTTTATGTTCAATATTTCACAACATCGATCCTCTAGACTTCAATGATCAGAGGTTCGATGTTGTGATATTTTGATCCTTTGAAGCAGTCCCATAGATCAATAGATATACATATACATATAAAACAACAAACCCTGCATGTTGGCAGCTGGAATGTCAAATAATGACATTACCAACTGTCCAAACTTGACCCATTGCCAGACTAATGTCAGCTCTTGTTTCTGGGTCCAGAGTGGTAGAGAGTTTTGACTTTTGGTGTCATTTTCATGTATGCTGGAATTCAGTATGTTGATTTTCGAGCAAACTTTGTGGTGATTGGTAGACTCAACCTTCAAAATGTCGAGTATTGAATAGTAAACCTCGATCTGTGTGTGTGTGGGTGTGTGTGTGTGTGTGTGTGTGTGTGTATGATATATATATATATATATATATATATATATATATATATATATATATATATATATATATATATGTATACATTAATTACAAAAGACTTCTAGTACACTAACAAAGTAAAACTCCAAGAATTTATTTTGTTGAAAAAACAAAACTGACTGGTTTTATCAAAAAGGCATCTTCAGTGTTATCTGAGCATAACCTGTAACAAAAACGCATTTGTATATGTATCCATATCACGTGACTGTTGTCTTATTAATTAAAGCAATTTCAAAAAATTATAGTATTATTTAGCTAAGAAAAAACATTGCCAATATGTATATTTTAAACAACACAGTAATTCAGATCAAAATAACCGAGTATCTGTAATAAATCATATAATGAAAGTTCATACTATACAAAAATGACATACCTAATATTTAGAATCATAAAGAGCCTTGAAAAACCTGCTAGTCTGCCTGCCTGGATGTCTATCCTTCCCAAACCAGTGAGTGTTTAGGACCCACAGAAAATGTACCAAAGGGATAGCTGGAGACTCTTAGCTGAATTCAATGAACCTCAGTTACTCATAAGTACTGAATCATCTTCTCCAGAAGAAAAAGGGGAACAAAGGATATTTTCTCCAAACATCTTTACTAGTAGATTGGTGAAAGCTTATATAGCTCTTCAAAAGTTACCATGTGGTATCTAAGCAGAACCTATACCAAAAATCTATTTATACACATATCCATATCACACGGTTGCTGACTTACTAATTAAAGCACATTTCAAATAATGATATTATTACTCTTCAGTGCAGTTAACACTGTTAACTTTGTTAATATAATATAACTGTTAATATTGAATATTCAGACTGAACTTCATAGATAAAGCAATTGTAGATTGGATCGATTCTAATTATTCAGCCAATTGGAAAGGATTATATATGCAACCTTTTAATGAAAAAGTTGAAGATATTCAATAAATACACACACACACACACACACACACACACACACACATATAGATGCACATATGTATTATAAGTCTAAATCTAATTGTGTATGGTTAGTCATTGATAATTTTTTTCAGTATCATATGTCAATTCCTTCCCAATCTAAATATGGTAATTCAGTTTTACATAACTTCAAATGTATCATTTATAGTCAAAAGAATTTGAATCTCTGGTTTAATTTGTATTCCATTTATTTCTATTAAAGGTTTATTAGAAGGAGTTTACATAAACCACTTGTTTGGAAAAGTAAAGATGTTTAAGGTTGGTTTAATTGCTTTAATAACACTTCATTAAAATCTACTAAAGAAATAATGACAGAGTTTAGCTTAGAACTGGCAGATTGTTTCTTAATAGAAAGTATTAAACATTTTTCATAGGAAGGTTTTCCCGAAGCAATATACCACCATTATTCATATATTGCTAAACGGATTATCTTCACTCAATAATATAAAATGAGTGCAGTCCTTCTACAATAATAAAAGATGTATATAAAATATGTATAAATTGCCAATCTTCTCTGAATGACAAATTTTGAAACTTCATTTTACTACAAAATAACAACATTACAGGAAAAAAGTCTTATTCTACAGTGTATTAGAGGTACTTATTCTGTTAGTCCTGATAAATTATCGATGATTTCTAAAAAAATTCAAAAATAAATGCTGGAAATGTAATCAAGATTTTATAATGTATTAGCAACATGTTATTTTTGATCATATTGATTTAAAAGAATACTGGGAGAAGATGGATTTTTTTTCTTAAGACCTTATGGACTGATAAACTATCATTGAATAAATATTAGGTTTTATTCAACTTTTCATCAATATTTACATTAAAGAAAGAAAGAAGATGTTTTTGCCACTGCTCTAATTCCTATGTCACTGATGGACAGAGGCAGGCTGTAAATCACCACCTATATAAATCAAATTTGTGAGTCAAATTTGGGTTGAACTGCAAAGCTTATAAGGGCCTAGTAGTCATTAGCCTAGTATACACATATGAACCTATGAACCTATCATCTATCCTGTACTATTTTAGCAGTTGCTAAGAAAATTATCAGCCAGAATTGAAAAGCAGTGCTCCTCACTTCAAATAAGGTATCTGACTTCTATGAGAGCTTATTGAAAGATAAATTGCCATTAAAAGAATGAAAGCATCTTTTAAATCTATTTTTGTTAATCTGTGGACTAAAATACTTAACTTTGCAGAGCACTGGAACTAATACTCACTTGAAAATATAAAGATTAACACCATTCTGATTTCTCTCTCTCTCTCTCTCTCTCTATATATATATATATATATATATACATATAGATGTATTGTTTTTTTTTTCATTTATAATGTTCATGATTTTATCACTGGCATGCTTTGCATATATTGTAAATAGTTTTCTTTTTGATGTCATTTGAAATGTATTTAAATGCATACATGCATATACATATATACATACATACAAATATTTAAAGCATGGGCATTAATGCCCTTCTAGCTTGCCAGCATACCAAAACACTTGTTCTCATAATAAGCATCCAGGCTGTTCTTAAAAATATCTAAACTAGTACTTGCTTTAATCTAATTTGGTAGGCTTTTCCTTGCATCAGCTACTCTGTCAGAGAACCAGTTAGTACACATCTCATTCCTATAGAATCTCCTACATAGATTGTCTGATGATTTTCTAGTACTTTTTGTTAACCCCAAACATTTTGAGAAGTATATGTCACTAAATGCCCTAGATACCTGAATAAGGCCTCCTCTTAGAAATCTATAAGAGACGCGTACAAGTTCAGATATTTTAGTTTTTCATAATAACTTAAATTTTCACATCCATGGATACCCTTGGTATATTTCCATTGTACTCTTTCCAGTTTACTCATGCTTGTTTTCTTATAGGGTTCCCATATTGTTATTCCATACTCAAGATTGGGTCTAATGTAACTAATAAATGATGACTTCATTATTCTAAATTTCCTAGCCTTTATAAATATTTTTATACAACCGCGTCAGAAAAATATGTATTAATGTATATGTTTAGTGCTTATTAGAAGCTAAAAGGGTTAACACATTTCATTCTATTTTATGTACAGCTTAGTTTTGTATGAAACTACAAGACGCTTTCTGAAATGCAAGATGCTCTCTGACCTAGTATTTGCTAGCACAGCAAAATTCATGTTTATGCCTTTTGGAAATTTACTGAGATGCAGGTGATTATCTGCTAGGTCAGGAAAATAATGAATAGAACAATACTGTTTTCTATAATGTTATTGAACTTGAACAATCAGCTCTGTTCGTGTTATGAGAACATGCACAGCTGCAGAAAAGATAGATACAGTTGAACAAAGACTGCTTGAAGAAATGAACTATAATCTGTACTTGCTTTGTGCTCGAATTAGCCATAGTACCTTGAATGGTAACATTGCATTGTGAGAAGTTGTATCTGACCGGTGGTCTCCAAGGCCACGTTGTTTTTCTTAGGAAGTTTTTTTTTTGTAAACTTGATGTGCCAGCAGAAAATCATGGACAAACAGCTGCTATGAAATAATATTGAAAGAACTTGTGATTTATTACGTCAGCTTAGTAGGCAATGTCTTGTAAGAAATGTATAAGAATGGCTTCACTTCCTGATTCTAGTTAGACAAACTCTGTATTAGCATGTTTTTGTCTCCTTGCTGCAAGATTAAAGTGCCTTAACCTGAACCTGCAATGTGTTGATCTTTTTGAAGTTGTTTTTCCTTTGACAGATTGGTCCTTTGGACCGGAAACTCTCACTTCGCCTCAGGTCAGATGGGCCAGGTGGCATGAAACCGTAAGGGGAAGAGACCACATCGGTTCTTCTGCTCTGAAAGACCTCCAACTAAATTGTTGTTCAAAAGAGGCCAGCCACTTTTCTGATCTGCGACTGGAGGATGAGTTAACGGTTTTCCATCGAACCAGATGATCAATTACGGAGGCTCAGATAAGGTGAGATTTACCTTTTTGCTGTTTTAGATCAGGGACTTGATTTGTATCATCTGTCAAGAGATTTGTCTTGTACAAGTCAGGGAAAGGAAGATTGCAGTCTTGTCATAGATCAGGGAAACAGAATAGGTAAGGCAGTTATTCTAGATAAACTGTGAAAAAGAGAAATCGTGGTACCATGTGAAAATAAGAAGGGTTACGTAACATTTTAACAGTCAGAACAAAATAGGAAATAAGTGCACAAAAAGTTCCCAAGATCCACCGTTAACTGAAGATGCAAAATATATGCAATTACAGCATGCCGACAATGTTAGGTACTATACAAAATAGGTTAATAAATATGAATTTGATGTTAAATTAGAAAAATCCTCACTTATTACACTCGTCAAACAGCTTAAAACCGACGCAAAAGGTCAGGTAAAAAAGCAACGTCAATTAGGCATTCATCAGGCACACAGGTGGATTGAGGAAGCAAACCGTAGGGAACAAAAAAGTAATAATTCAAAAGCTATGTTTCTAGATAAAGAGGACAATAATTTGGTAATAACATCAGCCCCTCCACCCCCTCTGCTTCCCTTACCAGAATATGAAGTGAGTGGACAAGCTGGTCCACCTCCGCTATACCCAGCTGTCTCTGCAAAGCAAAGACCATTTGTCAGAGATCCCATCGAGACTAGGTCTCGAACACGTAACTTAAGAGGGGATATTGAGTTATATCAAATAAACAAAAATTCACGAGCTATGAGTGAAGAAGAGATATGTCCGCTCATAGAAGTACCAAATCCTCAGCAGGACGGGAAGGGCAGGACCCAACTCTCCTGGTATATAGACCGTGGACACCGGAAGACATCCGGAAAGCCACAAAGGGAATTCCTCATCCAAAAGTTAATTTTAGAAAATTCTTAGGAGACTTGCAGGGCATGAGGTTAAGTTATCATTTAAATGGAGAAGAAGTAGAAAAGGGAGTTAGAGAAATCATAGGTCCAGATTGGCACATGATCAGTGGCAACTGGAATCCCCGTGATGCAGAACACAGGCCACTCCCACATAGCAACACAGAACTGGATAACAGAGTGAAAGGTCTAACAGATTGGATCTCTGAGAAATGGAAACCTAGAGCAGACTGGGCTTGCATTAATCAATGCATCCAACAAGAAGGTGAGACTGTTGACAGATATTATGCTAGATTATTAGAGTGTTTTAATAACCATTGTGGAATGCAGGTACTTGAAGACCAAACACATGATTCCCCGTATGAGCAGCAACTAAAGAATGCATTTTTAAAAGGCAGTATTTTGCCTATAAGCAGCTTTATTACAAAGCACATGGTAGATCATCGTACAAGTAGATTACAGTCACTACTTAAATATGCTAGACATGCTGAAAGGCATTTTAACAGTAAAAAGAAAGCCCAAGTATTTTCTGTAGAAGATGGAGCAGAAGTTTATGTAGTACAGTCCGGAAAAAAGGGCAAGAAAAATGCCCAGGGAAACAAACAATCTGATAAGTGATCAGAGGAGTTTGAAGAGAGAAAGAAAAGGGGTAAATGTTTTAAGTGCGGAAAAAAGGGACATTTAGCAAGGGATTGCAAGCAAAACAAGAAGGTAGCCATGGAAGATAAGGAGGGTGAGGACTGACTATATGATAGTCAGGAATCACTAGAAGGGAATAACCAAGAAAAGACAAATGCAAATGTGATAGAGGGAGTAGAGAATGTGATAGAAGAAATAGAGAAAGTGCAAGAAATCGCAGATAGTGAAGAAAGTGAAATTTTAGACTTAGCATTATTAAGCCTAGTGCACTACTTAGCAGATACGAAACCAGAAGTTACACTTCTGGTAAAAGGGAGGAAAGTTAAATTTTTGTGTGACTCAGGGGCATCAAGGACCCTGATACATCCTTCCAAACTACCAGAAAATTCAGAATCATTTGATTACATACTAGTGAAAGCAGCTAATGGACAGCTGTATCGGGAGCCATTCTCCCATAACATAGCAATAACTGACCCTGTTTCAGGGATAACCCAGAAAAGCAAAATTGTTGTTTCTGCGAAATGCCCGGTAAATCTTTTGGGCAGAGATCTTATGCAGATATTTGGCATAGCAGTAGTTCCAACTATGCAGGGTATGGAAACAGTGACAAATGGATACTTTAGTGGTGCGACCGGAGAGCGAAACATTTTATTGGCACAGCCAGGACTTGGTCACGACTGGTCCAGGGGCAGTAACCAAAGAACTGATGAACATAGCCATCAGTAAGTCCCCCTCCCTTGACACTGATAAACAGCATTTTTTGCACTGTACTCTGTATTATTGTAGCACACCAGGACCTGATAAGGAATATGAGCAAGAACTGTTTAGAAACCATGCAAACAGATTAGTATTACATAATTTGTACTGGGACACAGAAGGGAACAGTGTAGTTAGTTGTTCATTGCCCCAGGAATTCTTTGCACTCTATAAATCTAATCGATTACCACATGTTAGTTTGACTAAGGACAAGAATGTGAAATGAGCAGACCTAGGAGGAAAAGTCACAAAGTGGGAAAAACAGACGGAGTTAGAATTGTCAGAACAGGGAGTACAGAAGCAGAAGTTAAATTGGATAACACAGACACACCCAGCTGTACACTTGCAGTCTAGCGAGGACAGCTGATTAGCACTCTTACTAGAAGCGGAAGAAAATGCCTTACGGAGCATACCAAAAACTCTCTGGTCAACAAGGAAATCAGATGTAGGACTAATTCATACAGCAGGACCAGTTACTATCACGCCAAAAATCAGCATTTAGACCACAAAAGAGACAGTATCCCTTAAGGAAAGATGCAGAAGAAGGAATCAAACCTATAATAGCAGCTTTACTTAAGGAAGGAGTACTGGTAGAATCTCCCGATTCACCATGTAACACACCCTTATTTCCTGTCAGGAAAGCAAATGAAGAATGGCGTATGGTCCAAGATTTACAAGCTGTAAATGATGCAGTAATACCTAGAGCACCTATGGTGCCAGATCCACACACCCTATTGAATGATTTGAAGCCTCAACAGAAGTATTTTTCTGTGGTAGATATTAGCAATGCGTTCTTTTCGATACTGATACACCCTGACAGCCAACATTGGTTTGCATTCACATTTCAGGGGAAAAGGTATACATACACGTGACTACCACAGGGATATTGTGAAAGCCCAACAATATTCTCACAATAGATAGCAAGTAATTTGACGGGATTTAGCCCACCGAGAGGCAGTCAGATTTTACTTTATGTAGATGACATCCTGCTGGCAGCCCCCACCCAGCAAGAATGCAGAGAAGATACCATAGCATTACATTTTTTAGCCACTCAAGGACATAAAGTAAACAAAAACAAGTTGCAGCTTTGGAGAAAGCAGGTTAAATACCTGAGATATGTAATATCCAAAGAGGGCAGAACATTAGATGAAGATAGGAAAATAGCAATTTTACATGCACCCAAACCAACTCCCAAGAAGGAAATGATGTCCTTCCTGGGTACGACTAATTTCTGTCAGAGTTGGATTCCAAACTATGCCTTGGAGTCTGCTCCACTGACCAACTTGATATACAAGAAGCCTATGGCAGCACAAGATTTATTACAATGGACACCACAAGCAGAATCAGCTTTCTGCAAACTAAAACAATTGATAGCATCCTCATTAGTTTTAGGATTACCAAACTATCATAAACGCTTTTTCCAAACTGTAGATTGTAAGCAAGGTTATATGACATCAGTGTTAACACAGCAACATGGGGACAAACAATGCCCCATAGCTTACTATTCATCACAGCTGGACCCAGTGGCATGATCCCTGCCCCACTGTGTACAAGCAGTAGTCACAGCTGCAATGGAAGTGCAGGCTTCAGCCTCAGTAGTATTGTTTCACCCTCTCACATTGAGAGTGCCTCATGCAGTCGCAATTATTTTACTGCAAGAAGAAGTAGCATATCTTTCTCCTGCTAGACATCTTTCCTGTATGACTATACTGTTGAGCCAACCTCATATGACAATTGAACGATGTACAACTTTGAATCCGTCTACCTTGCTCCCGACCCCTGTGGACGGCACACCACACAGCTGCCTGCAGGAGATTGAGCAAAAGACACTGCCTAAAAAAGATCTAATGGATGTTCCCTTGGATGATGCCGAGGTGACATATTACGTGGATGGCTCATGCAGAAGGTGTCCTACAGGGCAGAACCTAGTGGGGTATGCAGTAGTTTCTGATACTGAGATTTTAGAAGCAAAGTCTTTACCACACAACTTATCTGCACAAGCAGCAGAATTGATTGCTTTGACAGACATGTACCTTGGCAAAGGGTAAATGTGTGAACATTTTTACTGACAGTCAGTACGCTTTTTCTACTGTACATGTTTTTGCGCAACAGTGGAAGAATAGAGGAATGATAACATCTACTGGTAAATCAATTAATCATGTGCAGTTTATTTTAGATTTGTTGGAATCTATTCAGTTACCTCAGAAAGTAGCTATTTGTAAATGTGTAGCTCATACCAAGCAACAGGATAGGATTTCAAAAGGTAATGTGAGAGCTGATACAGCTGCAAAGCAGGCAGCTTCAGCTTCAGAAATATTTCCTTTGAGTGAGGAATTACAACCTTCTAAGATTTTAGATTTAGAAATGTTGAAAACAATGCAGACACTTACTATGAAAGTAGAAAAACAAAAATGGATAAAACGAGGAGCAATTCTTAAGAAAGGGCTGTAAATCTCCAAAGAAGGAAAACCAATTTTGCCGTCTAACTTGTTTAGATATGCAGCTTTGTTGAGCCATGGGCAGTGCCATGTCTCAACAGGGGGGATGGTACAGTTAGTGAATCGAGTGTTCACAGCATATGGATTTACAAACTACACAAAAAAATTTTGTGCAGCATGCCATGTTTGTAACAAGCATCATGCACAAGGGGCGTTGAAGCCTAAGCAAGGGAGTTTCCCTGCACGACCGTACCCATTCCATACTATCTGTATGGATTTCATAGAACTGAACAAATGCGAAAATAAGAAGTATTGTCTTGTCATTATAGATATGTTTTCCAAATGGGTGGAAGCTTTTCTGACCAAAAATCCAGATGCAGCTGCTGTTGCAAAAGTCCTTGTTAAAGAAATTATTCCTAGATTTGGCATACCGGAAAACATCTACAGTGACATTGGCACACACTTTGTAAATCAAACTATACAACAGTTGAGCCGATATTTCGGAATTTCCTTGAAGAACCATTGTGCATACCATTCACAATCTGCAGGACTTGTAGAAAGGCATAATGGGGTTTTGAAAAATAAACTTAGGAAGTTAATTGGTGAGACACAAAATAATTTGGTGTACTGCCTGCCTCTGGCACTGTTGAGCATGAGAACTGTTCCAAATGCAAAGGGGTTGACTCCTTTTGAAAAATTATTTGGGAGGGCATACTATATACCTCAGTGGAAACCTCTCATGCCTGCAGACCAGGAGGCCGACAGTTCACTCGCAGAATATATGAGATGACTTCTAAGTAATAAACAACTTTTGCAGTTAAATTCTGTTTCAGATAAAGAACAAACTAGACCATCAGAAGCAGCAGTAGTCCCAGGCACGTGAGTCTGGGTGAAAGTCATCAAGAACAAGAATTGGACATCACCGAAGTGGGAAGGGCCATACCAAGTGCTACTGTCAACACCCACTGCAGTCAAGATCACGGAATGAGCATCCTGGATTCATCTGACTCACTGTAAATTGGTTAAAAACTTTGAACTGGACAAAAAACTTGCTACTGTTACACAAGAACAAAACGACTAGATATGGAACAAATAGGAATACAGAACAACCTCAGAAGTATTGCATGATCAGTCTGTTAACTACACTGATAACAATAATCTTTTTGCTGTGGCCTTTTCTTTTTCCAGCTACACAAGCTGAACTGAATAAACGTGATGCTTTACTCATAGACTGGCATCCAAACTTTAACACTTACCAAGCGATCAAATATGTGTATGCTGAGACTTTTAATGTTTCAAATTGTTGGGTTTGTACAGCTATACCAACACCATACGGGGGATTGTTAATGACTGCTGTCCCCCTAGGGGTCAATGAGACCTGGGAAAATTTGATTTTTGATACTACGACTGTGAAGTCACAAGACAAAATAGCATTGTACCTGCCTGTTACACAAAAGGGAATTGTATGTTTTTACAAAAATGATACTGTTCAGGTGGGTTGGAGCAATTGTAATGTGACTGATCTTTACAAGTGTTATACCAAAGCTAATAATGCAGGTTATATTTTTGATACAAACTATGATTCATATTTTGAATCAATAAACAAAACGGTTGATGAAGTACAACATAATCCTGTTCTTTTTAAACAACTATCTATCATTGATAAGAAAATGTTTCATGCAGGGCAAGTATATATTAATACTAAAGTAGAGAATTGTTATTTTGTGTGTGGGAAAAAAGCATACAAATGGTTACCTGAGAATTGGTCCTGCTGTTGTTTTTTGGGTTACCTGGTTCCGGCCATACGACACACTGCAGTTTTGCCTCAGTGAAGAATTTGAAATGTCAGAGAGGTCACCAAGAAGCCTGGAAATTCAATCAAGAGACCTGAGAATCCAGTGGGATGAATTGAAGCAGGTCGGAGAAACCATAACTCCGTGAAAAACAAAGATAAACTGACACACATGGACTTGAGTGACACTATTATATCGTGGGCAGGTATAGCCCCTGCATATGGCGCAGTAAAATCGATTTGGGAGCTCAGAAAACTGTCCAAACTTCTCAAAGTAATGAGCAATGCAACTTTTTCTGCTCTTGAATTAGTAACTGATGAACTGAACGCTATGAGAACTGTGGTGCTTCAAAACCACATGGCTCTCGACTTCACCTTAGCGGTAAAAGGTGGTACATGCACTTTAATAAAAGAGGAGTGCTGTTCGTATATTCCCAACAATCAGCATGAGATAAACGACCATCTTGAGGTGATTCAGCAAGTGTTGGCCATGACCAAACCAGGCCCAAACCCACTGACGGATTTTTTCCAGAATTTGTTTGGAGGGTGGGGTAGCATCCTAATGAACATCTTGATTGCCATTTGTGTGGGATTACTCCGACTAGGAGTGTGTGCTTGTTGTGGTATTCCCTGCATGAAAAGATTAATTAAAGATTTTATAGACATGTCAGTTTCTGAGACTTTGTATCAAAGTACTGAATTTGAAGAACTGTTGAAAGATGAAACACTTTCATAAGTTTAAACTGAATGACTCTCTTAACTGCAAATTCTGAACAAAAGAGGTTAAGAGAAGAAGCAAACTGTTTATGCTTTTGAAAATAGAATAAAAAGTATTAACGGGGGAAATGTCAGAAAAATATGTATTAATGTATAAGTTTAGTGCTTATTAGAAGCTAAAAGGGTTAACACATTTCATTCTGTTTTATGTACAGCTTAGTTTTGTATGAAACTACAAGATGCTTTCTGAAACTGCAAGATGCTCTCTGACCTAGTATTTGCTAGCACAGCAAAATTCATGTTTATGCCTTTTGGAAATTTACTGAGAAGCAGGTGATTATCTGCTAGGTCAGGAAAATAATGAATAGAACAATACTGTTTTCTATAATGTTATTGAACTTGAACAATCAGCTCTGTTCGTGTTATGAGAACATGCACAGCTGCAGAAAAGATAGATACAGTTGAACAAAGACTGCTTGCAGAAATGAACTATAATCTGTACTTGCTTTGTGCTCGAATTAGCCATAGTACCTTGAATGGTAACATTGCATAGTCAGAAGCTGTATCTGACCGGTGGTCTCCAAGGCCACGTTGTTTTTCTTAGGAAGTTTTTTTTTTTGTAAACTTGATGTGCCAGCAGAAAATCATGGACAAACAGCTGCTATGAAATAATATTGAAAGAACTTGTGATTTATTACGTCAGCTTAGTAGGCAATGTCTTGTAAGAAATGTATAAGAATGGCTTCATTTCCTGATTCTAGTTAGACAAACTCTGTATTAGCACATTTTTGTCTCCTTGCTGCAAGATTAAAGTGCCTTAACCTGAACCTGCCGTGTGTTGATCTTTTTGAAGTTGTTTTTTTTTTGAAAAACCTATAGTTCTACAACTATTATTACCCAATTGGTTGATATGATTAGAAAAATTCATAGCTGAATCTACCCATATATCCAGGTCCTTAAATGAGTCTACAGTTTCAATCACTGTGTGCTGCATTAAATATTCACCTTTCAATGTATGCCTACCAAATCGCATATGCTTAGTTTTTGATGTATTTATCAGCATATTATTCTCCTGTGCCCAAATAGTCAATTTAGTCAAGTTATTGTGCAGACATGCCTTATCTGTAAAACGTGTAATCAGTTTACCCAATTTCAGGTCATCTGCATATAGACTGTAGAACAACTCAGATGAAAAAAGTTAGGTGTGAAAGATACAATCTAAACAATTAAGGGCCTAGGACAGAGCCCTGTGGGACACCCTGACTGTAACCAAGAATTTCACCTGTCCAGTTGCTGTATGATACTTGCCATCTCATATTTGAAAGCCATACAGCTATCCTTCTTATCAAGAGTACATCAATACCTAGTTATACTAATTTATTGATCAGTGTTATATGTATGACCCTGTCAAATGCTGAAGTTAAATCTATATAAATTACATCACAGCACAATTTTTCATTCATAGCTGTTATTATATTGTTATAGAACATCATGTGACAGGTGGTAATAGATCTGTTTTCAACATATGCATGCTGATATATGATTTCAAGTCCCAACCTATCTAGTTCTGACAATAACTTATCCAATATTACCTTCTCTGTTATTTTTCCTTAACAAGAAAGTAGACTTAAGGGTCTATATGACTCTGGGTTTGTCCTACTCTCCTTTACCTTAAAGACAGGTTTAATAAGCACATGTCTCCAATCTTGAGGTATCTCCACATATTTTTATGACTTAGTGCAACATAGATATAATGGTACTTGTAAGTTCTTACTGCAGTGTTCTCAGGTAATTGTTACTGGTTCCGTCTCCTCCCTGTGCTTTGTTTGGATCCAGTTTGTGCAGTTCTTTTTCAATATAATCTAATATGATTCTAGTATTGGGGGTTACCTGGATGTCACTAGAACAACTTACCACCCCTTTTGTGGAGCCAAACTGTTTTGCATAAGATTTTGTACGTGTATCTATAATCTGTTGTGTCAGAGAATAAATTTTAGAATCTGCACATAGTTTATCAATTTGTGTATCTTTACTCTTTCCACATCTCAAGGGTTTCCTATTAGGCTTAATATCTTTATATACATTTTCTTCAAATTTTTTGTTGATCTTGTCTCACACTATGCTTAATCTGTTTGTCCAGCTTATTTATTTCATTTTTCAAAGTTGTAGCTTGACCTCTCTTCCATTTCTTATATTTTTGTCTCTGATTTTAATCAGATATCTTGTTCTTATGAAAATATATCCACCTGATGATGTATGCCTAGAGCCTGATGTTAAACATTTTTTTTTATTTTTGCACTCAAACAATCACTCTTTCTAAACTTTTCAAATTCCATCTGCAGTTTTTCCACTGAACACCTCACTCCAGTTAGTTTTACATAGTGACTGTTTTGCTTCCATATAATCTGTAATTAACCTTCTGTGCATTGGCTTAGATTTCAGTTTTGCAGAATTATCTAGCAACAAATTGACCTTTATAACCCCATGATCACTGCACATCGATGGTGGTAAAACTTGACTTGAAGTTACAGCAATTTCATTGGGAACACAGACAATGTCTAGTATGGTCCATCCCCTGGTAGGTTTTTTTGCAATCTGAAGCAATTGTTGTTCCTGAATATAGGTAGGTTCATATGTAGGTACTAGGCTATCTGCCCAAGGGCATTTATAAGCCTAGCCAGAGTGTGTCAGATTTTGCCGCCCCATTGATTAATTAACTGATCCTCTGTCAAGTAGAACCAATGAAGTGATCCCAGGGGTGTATTTTCTGTTACCCATCCACTTGTCAAGGTTTCTCTTGAAGAGTGTTAGTGAGGGGCTCTGTCTAATGTAGTTAGGAATTTTGTTCCAAAGCATGGGGAGTCTCTGTGACAGGAATCTATCCCTCCAGCATGTTCTATTTATTGTTGTGGTGAGGTTTAGCTCACTAGAGCGAGTGGCTCGCAGTGACTTGGATTTCTTTAGGTGGAGCATGTCCATCAATTCTGAGTTGGACATGGCTTTGTAAGTCAGGCAGAGATCACCTCTGAGTAAGCAATATGCCACTGAGTACAGCTGGAGTTTTTATCAGTCGGGCTGCATAGGACATATGTTTGAGGCCAGCAATCCTCTTGGTGAGGTACTTTTGTGGTATTTCCAGCTGTTGGAAGTGTCTTGTGAGGTACATCCCAAATGGGGCATTGTACTCTATGATGGGTCTGATGAGTGAAGAGTAGAGGGGCACTATAACCTCTTTATTTCTAGATGCGAACCATTTTGTAATTAGACGGGCAACAGAGAAGGATTTCCTAACTACTTTGGCGATATGATTGTCAAAGGAGAGATTACTATCTACCTGGGTCCCCAGATCTCTTATTACCGCTTCTGTTTTAAGGGGGCTGCCACCTATGCGGTAATTCATGTGTTGTGAATAATTTCCTTACTAGCACTGTAGAATTAATATTATTACAGTCTGTTTCTGGTAAATTTAAGTCCCCAGGTAATATTATTCTTCCCTCCTATGTTTCATGCAAGAAATGTATGAATTCCTCTAAGTCATCTGCACATGACTTTGGTGGTCTATACACTCCAACAATTGTTATATGTTCCAGGGTAGTCTTTATTGCCAGAGTTACACAGTCTATAGCATTGGTGTTATTACTAAACATGTAATCATCATAGGTCTCACAGCTATCTTTAATCCCTATCATAATACCTCCACCTGATTTTTTTATTAGAATGTCTGTTACAGTAAAAGCTTTTATACCCCGACAGAACTGGCTTAACTACTGCTATAAAATTGTTAAGAAAATTCTTAACAAAAAAAAAAATAAATAAATAAAATACACTTGACAGCTTATGTTCCATATAGAACTTGGGAGAACAGATTTTCCTTTAACAACATTCTCTTTTCAGTTGGCTGCACATAGAGAGTATCTTACTATGATGAGATCTTGTAAATATTTAATTTTATTATAACAATTCAATTACAGAATGTTATTTATATATATATATATATATATATATATATATATATATATATATATATATATATTTCTTCTTTTGTGCAGCTTATTGCAGCCAAGTTAAATGTAATTGTAATTTATTAAAGCTTAGAAAGCAAGCAATTCTTTCAGCTGTAATGCATATAATGTATTATATAAAGTTATGTACAGATTACTGAAATATCAGATGATACAAATATGTTGATCATAAACATCCTGAAAAAATACAGACATGATAAAACTGTAATAAAATATGAGCACATGGAAAAGTTGAACATGGATAAAATGTAAAGCCCATTAAAATAGTTATGCTGTATTCCATTTGTTACCTTCACTATATTCAAATAAGAGTTACCTAAAACACACACACACACACACACACACACACACACACACACACACACACACACACACACACACACACACACACACACACACACACACACACACACACACACACATGAACACAAACGCACAGGCATACTTTAAACAGATGTTGAACCAAGCTGATTCATAATGATGTTTATCATATAAATCACTGGAGTAGCCTAAGCTATATGGACACTACTACGTCTGTATCCCAGATTTTCCTAGAGTTTAAAATTATGCTTATTATGTTCTATTCCCTACTCTCTCTATCCCTAATATACATTTCTGCTGCCCGGCTAGTCTGGTTACTTTTCTCTCTTTGTCATTATAATTTTTTTTTATTTTACTTACAAAGTGTTTTTATTTTTTTTTTTTGTTGGACATTAATATTTTTGTAGTTCTGCTTTACTTCCCAGGACAGTTCACATTCACATTCTCTTGAATCTCTTTCCCGTTTTATTCCTTAAATTTTCTTTCTCCTTGCTGGTGCTGGGTCTTCCAGATGATCTAATGATTCCTGCAGTTGCACAAACTTTGTTCAATTACCTTTATCATTCAGTTCAAGCTTTACTTTCAACCCCGTCCTTCTGTTGTATGTGGCATTATAATGTGATCATATAGTCAGCATTGACATATATTACCCAACTAATGCAAGTTGCAAAGGCAAGTTAAGTTATGTAGTGTCTATTTACTTTATACTTGAGTACGTCCTGCTAATCTTACTTGCAGCTCAACATCATCAGATTCATACTTGCACATTGCTGAATCAGCAGAACACACTGGTGCTGGGTGATGACATCAGTGAGCAAGCAGGTAGTACAAATAAAAATGAAAAATAAATCAAAATTTAAAGAGGCCAGTCTGCTAAGAATGTGAGCATCTATGACAAATTATTGTAGTACAAGACAGATATTTTTTTTGTTTGCTGATCTTAGTGATATACATTTAACCATTGGTTCTGTTCCTGAACAGAAAACTGCATTCCACATACTGAGCCCCAAACCAGAATTTTCTGCCATATCTGAGGCAGTTGAGAGATATATACCCACAAAATGAAAGTGTTACTCAGTCATCATTATGACCAACAGTCCTACACAAGAATAACCTCTGAGACAAAAACTACCTGCTGGGTAGCACTGACCATAAGGTGTCTGGTGTGATAGAATGCCAGTGAAATACCGGTAAATCAGTATAACAGGATGGCTAGCAATCACTATTTGTTTAAGGTACAAAATCTCTTCGGTCATATTTTATCCTTTTGGCAGTAGTCCATTGCATTTTACACTGTGTAAAAGTTAAGGCATATTTGAATATTCAAAAAAGTGGCTATGAGCATCTAATTTACATGTTGTATATTGTCAAAGGAAGCATAAGGAATGCAAAGAGTAAATAAAAATTGGAAATGCTTTGTTTGTTTGTTTATCTGATGACTTTGTTACTTTGAGGATGAAGCTAGATATCTTTTTCAACATATGCCACCTTACTCTCCCTGAAACATAGGAGACAGCTTCTTTTAGCATTCTGCAACTTGTATCATAACACATCAGGCTGCTCAGGTTGTTGATTTGTATCTACAGCCAAGTTGCACTTGGCACTGTTTGGGTTAACCATTCCCATCTGCTTTTCTACTCTCTGTATCTTATTCACAGCTAACGTATGCTTACATGTCAGTGATAACTTTCTAGTTTCCTTCAATATCTGCTTCATTTTGTTATTGCTTTCTTTTGGAAAAATCAGATTATTTCATCTATTTGATGTTATGTTTTTAGTTTTTCACATCTATGGTAGGTTAGTTAAGCCTCTTTTTTGAGTTTATCTATGTTATGATACATTACTTAAGCTTCTTTAATGAGTTTTTCTGTTTCTTTCTCTATTCCAGTACAGATTTATTTTATCTAGCTTACTGTTTTTTTCTTTAACCGATCATCTAGTTGTTAGACATCACTTCAGTTCTATAACCTACTTTATACATTTCATCCTCAAAATAACAAAGACATCAAATAAACAAACAAACAATGCATTTCCATCTTTCATTTACTCTTTGCATTCCTTATGCTGCCTTTGACAATATACAACATGCAAATTCAATGTTCACTGTTAGAGTAATTCTTTGTAAATATGCTGAAAGATAAAGCATAGAGTAATACGTTTGCTTGAATATATGTATATAGTTTATCAATGTAAAATGGGCATTCATACTATATGTATAACAGACAGGCTTCTCTTCTTCACAGCATCAGAAAAAAGCCTAAAAAAACAATTTTGGAAAACAAGTTTAACAGATGTTTCCTTTCAGGCTTCTGATTGCATGCATTCTTACATCAGCAGAAATGCTTACAAGTAAATCATAAAAAGACAATAGGATTTCCAACAGAAGGCCAAAAAAAAAAAATGCCAAGAGGAAAAAACAAAATCTATGTGTGTGACTACAACTGTATATAATTCAGCTATGTGAGAGGTATTATGTAGAAACTTAGGTTTCAAAGTAAATGGAAAATGGAAAGTCATCATCATTCATATCTGTAATGAAGAAAAACTTTGTAAATATATGCTACAAACTGATAGAAGAGCACGTGTTGTTTGTTATAAAAATAAGTTATTTATTTGAACTGTGCTTATAGTGAAATAGTAGCTGCAAAATATATTGCTTTATGAGTATGCAATTTGGAAGGCTTGGTGCTTTAAACAGACTATGGTTGCAGTCATGCAAAACTCTGTGTCTCTGATTCACCAGTAAACAGCCAGCAAGACTTTGTGTCTTAAGAAGACTTTAAGTCCAGTCCAGCAAATTCCAGCACAGCATAGAAGCAGCACATACATAAAATAAATTCACAGTTCATAGTCACTTTTTTTAAATACTCATATGTGGCTTAACTTTTACACAGTTTTTGTCAACATCCACAACAGTAAGTCAGTAGCCATAGAATCATTGCAGGGACAGATTCTTCACTGTGAGCATTTAAGAATTGTTTTGTAAATGTTGCTATTGGTAAAAACAAGGGGAGCAAAATTTAATATAAAAATGCATAAATATTTAAGTAGAATATACTGTAGTTTAAACTCTTCTAGAGAGTCAAGGATAATAAATTACAGAAACTTAAGAATAATAGGAAATCCTTATTCTCAAAGGCAAGAGAAAACAGAATATGTCATTTGTAAACTACTCAACAAATGTTTTATTTTGTGTTCATAGGCGTAAAGGCTATCTGAGCTATCCATGTGTTTACACAACAAAGGCTTGATAATTAGAGCTACTTATGCTAACACACAATGGCTGCGAATAAATGTTAGCAAATGAATTCATAGTGAGATGCAAATGAGAAATGATGTAAATCAGCATATTGTATCGGGTTTTCTCCCTCTTGTTTGCAATTCATAGTCACGATTTCATGCATTTCTGCACTCTTCATAGATTCTTTATAAAAAGTGAAGCTGTGTCTATTCTATCTGCTTTGCAATACACTATAATACTATAACCTGCTGCTATCCTTGCTATTTCCTGGTGTGAGCTGCTTATCTTGGCTGAGCAAAAACTACTTGCACCTAGTGGTGCTTCCCAGCCAAGAAAGCAGAGATATAGACAGAGAATAGCTCTCTATAATTTTGTCAGTCAGGAGATACTTGACAGGTTCAAAGTGAACAGGGATATTGTAAGGGTTTTAGTGAGTATGTATGGTCCAAACAGGGACACTGAGGGATGCATGACCTTCCTGTCCTTGTGGATACAAAGGAAGGTATAGCCCTCAATATATTTGACACAGTACCTTCCAGAAACAGACTGGTGACACATCGGGTATCTCAAAGGTTTCTGCCTCAAGGATACCTTAACAGTTCCAGGAGGTACTCTTGGCCCATGTGGATTAGTTCATCTATTTCACAGTGTCACCTCAAGATTTAACTAAGTCTATGTGTGCATTTTATAGGGTGGCAAGTTTCCCCTCAGGTACCTGGTAGGATAGATTGCACCCATTCTGCAATTAGGGGCCCCATCTGGTCTACAGGGAGATCAGTACTGCAATTTGAAGGGCTACCATTCCATTAGTTGCCAGGTACTGTGTGATGGATAATGATGCATCACCAACATGTCTGCCCTGCATTCTGGAAGTTCATGTGATTCCCATTTTTGGCACACTAGCTCACTCTACCACCTCTTCCTGCATGGTAGGAGTTCCATTAGACATTTTGTTGGTCAGTGGAAAAACATTTTTTCTTTTTTATTTGAGTAGCCATTTAGGGTAAAATATATTTCAGAATACTAAACTACTTTTTTTGTTTTTGTCTCCCCCCACCTTTTCTCTCACTCTCTTTTTTCTTCTGTCTTTCAGGTGATGCTGGGTATCCACTGTAGACATAATACATAACACCAGTATGACATCTAAGAGGATCTGCAGGAGATAACTACAGCACAGCCCTGTCTCAGACATGTCTTTGGCTTCCTGAGAGTCATTTTAAGTGTCTGGATGAGCCTGGGGATGCCCTTCAGTATGAGCCAGCTTCTGCATCCAGGATCTTTACTGCATTTTTAATTCTTCGCATGATCATGCACAGGGCTGATGGTGAGTGTCGCACTCTCTCACTGCAGCTCCCAGTTCCAGTCCTACTATAACTAATGGTGCTTGCAGCAGTAGTAAGGAAACCCCATGTGTCAGGGTCATGCACAGCATATGGCTGTGTAGGTAAAGAGGTGGCGTATAATCTAGAATTATGCACCAGCACATTCAGGTTAGTGTTTCCTTTCTTGTAAAAAACACATAGATTATGTAATGCATGCAGTGATATAGCAAAAAAGAACTACACTGGAATATGGGAAATAGATGGGAAAAAACAACTTTTATTAATAAAAACACAAGTATTAAGCACTTTTCAGCTAATACTTTATGTTCACTTACCTTTAACGACATTTTTAAATGGGCGTGGTGTAAGTTTTTTTTAAACAAAGAGACTGGCTCCTTAATCAGCCTATTATGAGCATTGGATGGCTATTTAACCTGTTTGTGCTGCATTATATTGTATTTTGATGAAGTCCCAGTTTTTAGGGGTGAAAGCACTTAATACTTGTGTTTTTATTAATAAGGTGTTTTTTTTTTCCATCTATTTCCCCCTTTCCAGTGCGGATCTTTGGTTTCCGCATTGTACCATTTTTGGTTTTATGTGGCATGCAGTGATATATATAGGCTATGCCGTGTGGTTCACAGGTTCATAGGATGATTCTAGGCTATTGTTCCAGAGGCCATTATAAGCCTAGCCAAGAATTTTGCCCATGTTCCCACAAAGTCAGCACCTGTTTCCACTGTCCAACAGGGACACAGGTGGGATCCCAGGGGTGTATTTTCTACTTCCCATCCAGTCATCCAGGTTTCTCTTAAAGAGAGCTAGAGAGGTACTCTGCTTGACATGGGAGGGAGTGTATTCCACAGATGTGGGAGTCACTGGGACACAAATCTATCCTGCCAACAAGTTCTATTAATGTCACAGACCAGGTTGAGGCCTTGCATGCGGGTTGCTTGAGTGGAGTTTGACTTACGGATATGCAGCAACTCCATCAAGGCAGGGTCTGAGATGGCCTTGTGTGCCAGACACATGTCACTTCTGAGCAGTCTGTACGGGACCAAGTAGAGGGACATGGCTTTTAGCCTATCTGCATAGGACAGGTGTTTGAGACCCTGGATTTTCTTGGTCAGGAATCTCTGTGATCTTTCCAGCTGCTGCATGTGCTTGGCAAGGTACATGCTGAAAGGAGCACTGTACTCGATAATGGGGCTGATAAGTGATGAGTACAAGGATGTTATGACCTCCTTGTTCTTGGATGAAATACCCATACTTATGAGGTGGGCCATGTAGAAAGCCTTCTGTACAACGGAGGTAACGTGGTGGTCAAAAGTCAGATTGCTATCAACCTGGGTGCTAAAGTCCCTCACGACTGATTGTGTGCTTAGTATGTTGTTATTAATGTGATAATTAGTGGGAACACCATTTTCCCCAAAGGGGATAATGATGCAATTCTTGGCATTCTGTTTGAGGCCATGCTTTTGGCTACAGTCATTAGTTTGGGTAAGGCGTTCTTGGAGGATGTTCACATCACTCGGGGAATTTAAGGCAGTGCCCAGCTTGCAGTCATCTGCAAACTTGTTTAGCCACAGACCACTGGTTTTGGCTTGCATATCAGAAAAGTATATCCCAAACCGTAGAGACCCCAAGACCAATTCTTGGGGTACACCGCTCATTATGGATCTGCAACTAGAGGTGGCTTCCCCTATTTCGACTGAGTGGGTTCTATCAATGAGCCTGTTAGCTACCCATCTGGTAATATACAAGTTAATGCCTAGCTGGGAGAGTTTATCTATTATACCGAAGTGGGGAATAGTGTTGAAGGCTTTGGCTAGGTCAAGGTAGGTGGTGTGCACTATCTTCCCCTCGTCCATGGCTTTGGTGACTGTTTCGAAGAAGTCGACTAAGTTTAATAGGAATGATCTCCGTTTGACAAAACCAAACTGTGTAGGATCAAGCGTTTGGAGGTTACCAATGTACTTGTTTATAAGGTCCATGGCCTTGCAGATATCAGGCTAGTTAGGCTGATGGGCCTATATTTGTCTGGGTCAGTGGACGCTCCACCTTTGTGTAGAGGGATGACAGTGGCTGTTCTCCATTTGGCAGGGATGAAGCTGGTGCTCAGGCTTTGGCTGAATAGGATGCCTAACCGAACTGAGAGATCATGCCTAAGTTCATGTAGGATGCAGCCAGGAATGTTGCTGGGTCCCATGGAGACTGTATTTTTTGCCTTTGAGAGGGCATTAAAGACCTGCTCCCTAGTGATGGGGGGGCAGGTGTTGGGGATGTCCTGGTTTACTGATGGGGGGCAGGATGGCTGAAGTTTTCACTGAACCTGTCTGCCAGCAGGTTGGCTATATTTATAGCATTTGTGTATGTGGTGTTCTTGTCCACCAGTTCAGAGCAGATTAGGGTACTACCTTTGAGACTGCGGACATATGTGAAGAAAGGCTTGTGATTGTCCTTAGTGGATGTGGCCAATTGAAGTTTGCCTTAGAGGATTTTACCAGTGACCTTATTTGCTTGTTCAGACAAAGCAGAGATTGCTTCCAACTTGGCACCTGCTCCTTCTTGGCCCTGGACAGCAATTTTTTTTCCTTTTGTTATAGAGTTTGTTTATTGCTGCTGTCCACCAGATACATTTACTCTTCCTTGAGGAAGATTATTTGGTCCTGTCAAGTATTGCTGAGTCCATACAGCTACATAGGTAATCATATAGTCTTTTTGTATAGGCTTGGACATTAGTTCTAGTTCCAACTGAAGGGATGGTGGCTGTGAAGCTGCTTATACCTGCTCTCAGGAGGTTGTAGTCAGCTTTGGAAAAGTTTTTTTGTTTGACCCTGACAAGGGGGGTGGTCAAGGGAGATGGTAACTATGAAAGTGATCGCTTTATGGTCAGATTTTACCAAGGGGTATTACACTGTAGGGGTGCTGCAGTGGCTACTCATGTTGGTTAGTACCAGGTCCGGGATATTTTCACCTCTCGTAGAGGTGTTGACCAACTGATCAAATGCATTGGCATTGACAAAGACAAGGAATCTTTGGGCGTTCATCTTTGGGCTAGAATAGGTTTTCTACTCTATTGTTGGGTAGTTAAAGTCACCCAGGATCAGGGTATAGGGTTGAATCTTGATGGAGTCAAGGAAGTCCTGATAGTTGGAATGGGCTGAGTTATGGTTGGGGGTCTGTAGCTAGCTATAATTTAAATAGATGTTTTGTCAACAGTTAACTACACTTGGAGTGTCTCCTGTGTGTCATACCATTTGATCTGCCTGGAGGTGTATATGTCTTTGATAAATATTGAAACTCCACCTCCTTTGGCTTTGTAGCCCTCCACTTGGGGTTTGAAAGTATTGTAGGAGGAGTAACCTGGTAAGGCTGGGGTGCTATCTGTAGCTTTGAACCAGGTTTAAATGACTGCACAAATGTTCTAGTGTTTAGCAGCATGACCTATACATTTCATTTTGAAGAATGTTTCATGTTGGTACTTTTGTGCTCATGATTTGACTAAAAAAGGCACTAAGGGGGAGGCAAGAGCCTTTGCCAGAAGCCTAAACCCCAGAGGAGACATATGAAGGCCATCTCTGGCAAAACATCATGGTCTGTCAATCATGTCCTCCCAGGCTGTCAGGTACTGGATCCCCTTGGAATGACACCAAAAACTAAGGCAATTGTTAAAGTCAATCATTTTCTGTTTGTATTGAGGCATCATTCTGGGTGATGGTAGGATGCTGCTTAAGGCTAGGGATATTATATCCCTGCCTGGGATACATATTCAGCAAGCACGGTCATGTCTCTCTTCATATAGTCTAGAGAAGTACATCTCAAGTCATTTACACCAACATGGACTAAGACAGAGTCATAACAATACATGTTGTTAAGATACTTGAGTGCATGTGTAATATGGTGGATTCTAGCACCTGACAAGCAACTTACTGTGACTTTCTCCTTGTCTAAAGTGGTGAGGGGCACATCTGTGTTTCTCATGATAGAGTTTCCTCTGACTTGTATGTTGGGTTTGTGGCTGGCCTTAGAGACTGTAAGACACAAGTGTGTGTACTATGTGTGGTGATTGGTGCTGTGGGTTGTGATGTGCGTATGTGTTTTTGTTTCAGAGGTCTCCTTTGTTGAAGTATGTTTTGGTTGAGAACCTCTGCATATGTAGGAGTGTGTTGTACAGGTGTGGGTTGTGTTTAGAGGTGTGGTGTTTGTAGTGTTGGCACAGACAACCTTCTCAGTGCCAGATGTACTGGCTTGTGACTGGGATAGCAAGGATTCTAGGTTCTTAATGTAACTGTATCTCTCACATATTGTGTTCCTAGATGGTAGTAGCAGAATGTTGTCTGTGTACATAAAGCAGTTGCTACACTGTCTCAGGATGGCCATATCAACCAGACTAGCAGGAGAAACCATAGAAACGTGCATGTCCATGGTTGTCAGAATCTGTGGAAGAGAGGTCAGGGATAGTAGAGTGGGTACTATCGGAGGAGAGTAACTATAGGTGTGAGTAGTACTGGATGAAATCAATACAGTAGCTACTAGCGAGGGCCTCACTTACATAGGAGTGCTAGTAAGGGAAAAAATGCAGCTGAGATACCTTGCAAAGGGTTAGAACAGTGCAATGGTGGTGCATGACATGCAAACAAGCACAAACCCATGCAATTGCAAGGTTTAAATACCACAAAAATGAAAGTAAAATAGAAACACTGGAATTGACAAATCAACCCTTGTTCCTGTGCTCTTAGCAAAACATCCCATGCCAGACCAGTTCCAACCAGTTCACTTACTCCCACTAAGTGTAGGCAGGCCCCGACCAACACAAGATGGCATAGCAGGAAACACAGGAATCACACAAATAGATCTGGATAAAGCAAAACCTGTAACCAGACTGCACTAAAGATATTTAAACTTTGTTAGGTCGATTTAACACAGGAGAATAGATACACACTTAAATATAACAGTAGCAAACTGATTTAAACAAATTAACCAATTAACCAATAAAAAAGCTGAAAATTGACCCCTGTTCCAGCAACCTACAATCAGATGAGATCTAACTGGTGCATGGTCTGCTGCCATTGTTTATCAGACATTCCTTCTCATCTTTAAGTAATTATTTTTTATTTTATTTCAGAACAGGTACCCATATTTTTGTTACAAAATCTCATTTCTGAATGGTTATTGACTCCTGTTCAGTGATGTTGTAAGGTATCATGTAAGAAAAAAAATCACATTTTTGACTGTTCTTCGTGGCACAATATGCAGAAGTGGAGTACCTAAGTATGCAAGTACTGAATGTCCTGAAGTGTTAAACTTACAAAAGAGTGCTACTGCATTACTTAACATGAGTTCATAATTTTCAAAGTGAATGAAAACATATAATATTGTTTTTATACTGGAATATTTCCTCATTTTGGTCTATGTTATATGTTAATGTACTGCACAACAGATTATTTCATTTTGTCAAACTCAATAATTTGTGGTCTCAGTGACATAAACATCATCATTTGTGCAGTGGTTAGGGAGAAGTCCCAGCAGTGTTTGTTTACACAGCAGGATACTCATTTTAACCTTTAATTTTCATTTTGGTCTTTTCCTGAACACTTGTGCATTACTACTTTTAAGTTGTTGAAACTGACCTTACTCTGCTTTGATCCCTGGTTTTGCATCATTACTGCACATAAAAATATGCTGCAGTCATATACAAAAATGTAATTATCAATTCAACACTACAACAATGAAAGCATGCCTGCTATCCTCAGGAAAAAAGCTAGGTGACATAAAACCCATAATTATATACTCATGCATGAGTGTCAGTCCAGCCAAGCAATGTTGTGCTAAAGGTATGTTTGCACTATATTGAATACATTCACAATAGTAAGGCAATCACTTTGTTAATAGATATATCCTTTCCCTATCACTTTCTTGTATTCTTAATACTGTCATTTTTTTCAGTAATCAGTAAAACATGGAAATCTCCCAGTAAAGACATATGTATGTTGAGCCAACAAAACATCCTTGCCACTTCAGTACTTCACAGTTAAATCACGCCATTTCTAACAGGTATGTACAATCACTAAATGATACCAAAATAATTTTTTCTGTGATTAGTAATCATTTCCACTTCAGCTGTAACAATTTTTCATTTACAAATGACGGCTTTACAGTATTCGCTTAAACCATTGTAATACAACCATCATATCAGTAAAACAAACATTTCTGTAAGTAAACTCAGTAATGGTTTCATAGAAAAGTACCAGGCTAACAGCCCTTGTAGGTCAGTTTAAGCCTAGCCAATTCTCCCATGTCAGAATCAAGCACTGCATCTTGTGTCTGTAACGTAAACATCTTAACCATTTTGCCAGTCTCCCCACCTTATATCATGATGAACTGTTTCATATTAATCTGCAATATGTCGTCTTTTTGCTTATTTTAAAAGTCTGTGGTTTCCTAAGCTATTTGCCACGTAACTCGAATAATTGTAAGTTGATTTGTTAGTGTTAGATTTATTTGCAAAATTTCACGATCATTTATGTAATGTTTATGAAAATTAGGCCTTTTCTATGCTGCCTTTATGAATTGCAGTAAAACGTGAATGTGTAAAGCAACTTGTCCACATAACCAGGTCTTGGGTATTCATGAATATGTTAGGGTTAACAGCGTAGTCAGTAGCAGTCCCCAACAATCATACAAATGCCTCTGGAATGCATGCATAAACTCAATTATTCTCTAACCTGGCCATGTTTAGAAAAGGCAAAATGGAGTCATAGTTATGTTAGTTTGCACAACCATGAAGTATTATCCCTCCTCATCTAACATTATCTGGCACACCTTATCACCTCAAAGCACTCAACTTTTAGTAAGAGTTGGTACATGCACGCACACACACAGACACACATACACACGCACGCAGGAATATTTATTTCTGCAAAAAGCGCACCTCCACAAAAAAGACATTAATAATGCTACTATACTGTATGAAGAATGTATAAATGACATTGGGTTATAATATTCCGAAAAAGTAGCCAAAGCAATGCACAGCACAAGTAGCAATTGTAAAATAAAAAACCTGATGATTTCATTTATGACTTTTATCCACCATATAAATGAAATGTGTATGTATTCTTTAAAAAAAAAAACACGCAGGTTACAAAGAATTTTTGGTCAAACCAAACTTGCCACTAATAACAGTACCAGGTCTAATGCCCCTGTTTCTTAACTTGATTTGGTGTCACACCTAAGATGGAGTGCTTCTAAGCTTGTGAACCACAGCCCTGATCATGTCTTCTCCATTTGGGTATTGACACTTTGAATGATGGTAGCACCTGTGAAGGTAAGGGTTTGTGCTTCAAGCTTATCAGGTAAAGAAAACCAAGATAATGATATAGCTTCTGAGTCATTTCTACCTGAATAAGATCTAGACATGTGTTAGAAGGTCTGATTGGTAAAAAATCAACATCTGGTAGAAGATGGGTGAGCACCTGTCATCCCTGACAGGGATCACCCTCTCTGGCCCCTACTGCAGACACAGGTGTGATAAGTTACAAAAGCATAGGCCTCACATGTTGGTTGAGTGGGTTGATCAGGTAGCAGTGAGAAGGCCAGAGTTGTATAATAAGTATTCTTTTTTTCTTTAATTTTTTTGTCATATTAAATATAGATTTAAAAAATAAACTATAATAAGTTTGCATAACTGAAGGTATTTGGTGGAAGAAATATGTGTAATTGCAAATATGTATCAATAATGTTATTATAATAATTCAAAAAAGCAAAAACATATTTGTACACAAGTGCAACTGTGTAAAAATATATGACATGTTTATGTATTAACATAATTGTCTGTATAAATAACATATGCATAAAGAAATACATGTAAATGTGCATATATATGTCTGTAAATTGCAGATCTACATCTGCTTGAGTACTCTTACAACTATTTTTTTCACACACACACACACACACACACACACACACACACACACACACACATATATATATATATATATATATATATATATATATATATATATCTAGGGTTTCACTTTAGAAGCTCAAAATACTGAAATATTGAAATTCATTATTTCACCCCCATAAAGTGGAATCTTGAAAAGAACGAAAACTCAGAAGCGTGAAATTCAAAACCTCGCATACCGGAAATTTTGAATTAGCACTTCTGGTGTTTAACTTTGGTTATGGATTCACGTAAGTGTTTATGCGTTAAGGGTTTTGGGTAGGGGCTGTGGTGTGTGTTAGTGTGTTTTGTTTCTGTAATGTGTGTGTGCAAGGAGAATGTAGCTTGTGTGGTGGGGTTTTGTGTATTTCTGTATGTAGTGCGACCTCGGAGTTAGAACATTAAATAGAGGGGTGTGGGGGGTACAGCCCCCTACATGGGGGGTGCAAGGGAGCTTGCCCCCCTGCTTTTATGTAGTACAGAGCTTGTGTTTATGTGTGGGGAGGAAGGTGTGTGTTTGTGTACAGCAGAAGCGCTAATTCTAAATCTCCGGTATGCAAGATTTTGAATTTCGCGCTTCTGAGTTTTCATTCTTTTCAGGATTCCACTTTATGAGCTCGAAATACTGAATTTCAATATTTCAGTATTTTGAGCTTCTAAAGTGAATATATATATATATATATATATATATATATATATATATATATATATATATATATATATAAACAAAAATATTTAGACTGTGACATAATTTCATTTACATAGTATTTGAATCACCTGAAGACTATTTTTGTAAGGAAAGGATTTTATTTGTGTAAGCCAGAAAATATTTATTAGTGTAATTATTGAGTAAGATAGTTATTTCTTCCCCAAATTTAACTGCATGTACAAGATGGCAGAACTCAGTCAGGCATCACATCCTTGTCAGAGTGAAGGTTGGAGGGGGGAGACAGAGGTTAAAGTGTCAAGTGAATGACTAGCATATAGTTTAGTGAGTAATGGCCAGTGGTATTATTGCTGTATATATTTCTAAACAATCTTCTTATATACTTACAATTATTAAGCAGAAAATTATCAGAGCATGTATCATACATCTGAGGTATATGTGCTACAGCCACCTGTAACAATAAATATGCTTTGTTTAATGAAGGTTGAATTGTAAGGAAGTGTAAATGTCCTTGTAATTGTTATATTTTTTATGTATGTGTTGTTACAGCATCTGCTTCAGCCTGAAGAAAATTCAGACTGCTGCAAGAAACTGCTGTTTAGGTACACAAACCATAACAGTTTAAAGAACATAGACTGAAAGTATATGATAAATCCCAGACAACATCCCTCCCCCAAATAGACAAGCTGTGCACACATACAAAGATGTTAACAACTTGTAGGAAGATGCAGTCCTATTGTTTACCCTACATTAAAGGAAATATTGGCACAGTATGTGAATTCAGATGTGAATAAATGTTTAAAGAAATAAACAGATACACCAAGCAACTGCAACAATAATGGGAATGCCTTGCAGAGTACTAGTTGTCATATCAGGAATATTAATGAGAAAAGGGTGAGACACAGGTAAACAACAATGGTCTTTTGTCTTCTCTATCTAGCTCAAGCAGAAATTTAACCACAACAGCAATCAAGAAAGTTGGAAAATCAAAAGATTAGTTGAAAGTACTGTTAGTAATAAATGCAATCTTTAACTGATTTCATTACTATATTTAACTGCAAAAGTATTCATAACGAATGGTAATAAAAGGACTAAAGTGCTTGCTGGACAATATTGCAACCAAATCCATATCAGACAGAAATATGAAATGTATTAGCATTTCTTATGTTACTATCAGTAGACTACAAATGTAAACCCCACCAATACTTTACAGCAGTACACACTTCTCATACATTTTTTTAGTTCAGTAAACATTTAATAAAAATAAAATTGATAATAATAAATGAAGTGATGTCTAACATTATGTGCGAATATATTGTTGAATTTTTCTTTGCCCCCGTATCTCTTTTTCTTACTTTAATTATGCATTCCTTTGTCCTTCTTTATTTCCTTTCTTCCCCATTTCTGTTCATTTTTACAAAGGTTCATATGCAAATAGATGTGTACTAAGCTAATAAGCACAAGGGCCTTTTTAAGCCTAGCCCTACATCCCAAATCTCTGACAAGGTCCTAAAAACTTAAGTGTAAGCAGGGGTTTGGGAGATGGAACCTTTACAAGTAGGGGCCTGGGAGATGAACCATTCACAGGCTACCTGTGTCCATTAGAGACATAGGTGCCAAACCAGGGATGCAATTCATGTTTCTCATCCAATTGTCCTAGTTACACTTGAATGGGGTTAGGGAAGAACTCTGCTTCACATAGATGGGGAACCTGTTCCAGGGAATGGGTACTATCTGGGATACATACCTGTCTCTCCAGTAGGTCCTATTTATATCACAGACAAGGTTTAGATCTTTAGAACAGGTAACTCTGGTGCTGTTTGCTTTATGGATATGCAGGAGGTCCATCAAGGTGAGTTCTGACACTGCCTTGTATACCAGAAATAGATCTCCTCTGAACAGCCTATAGGAGACAGAATACTGGGATAAGGCCTTGAGGTGGTCTGCATAGAAAATGTTACTTATGCCCTGTATTCTTTTAGGGAGGATCCTCTGTGGGCATTCCAGTTGCTGGATGTCTCTGGTTAGGTACATAACAAAGTGGGTATTGTACTCAATGACAGGTCTCATGAATGATGAATACAATGGAACAATGACCTATTTGGACCTAGATGCCATACTTTTATTTATAAGTTGAGCAACATAGAATGATTTCCTCACTACTGTAGACATATGATGATCAAAGTCTAGATTACTGTCTATGTGTGTCCCCAAGTCCCTGATTACTGGCTCAGATATTAGGCATGTGTTGTCAATATAATAGTTACCAGAGATGGATGACTTCCTGAAGGATACTATTATGCATTTCCTGGCATTTAGTTTTAGTCAGTGATTCTGACACAAGTTATTTTTTAGTGTCAGCCTTTTCTGGAGAACATTTGTGTTGATGGGGAATTCTATGACTGCTCCTAATTTGCAATCATCTACAAATTTGGTCAGGCAGTGGCCGTTGACATTTGCCTTGACTTCAGAGAAGTAAAAGGCAAAAAGGGGATGTCCCAAGACCAATCCCTGAGGGGCTCTGCTTGTGACTGGCCTCTTTGTAGCAGTGGACTCTCCAGTTCTAACTTTCTGGGTCCTGTCTGTGAACCAGCTGGCTATTTACCAATAGAAATAAGAGTTTATGCCTAACTTTTTGCGTTTATTGACAATACCTGAGTGAGGTACAGTGTCAAATCCCTTGCTCAGGTCAAGGAAGGCAGTGTGAACTGTTTTGCCCTAATTCATTACTTTGGTGACTTTCTCAAGGAAATCCACCAAGTTGACTAGGCATGACCTGCCCTTGATGAAACCAAACTGGGTTGGGTCCAGTGTATGGAGGGTTTTTTTGTCATTATTGATCATGTCCATGATAATTTTTTTCCATGGCTTTGCGTATCAGACTAGTGAGACTTAAGGGACTGGAGTTTCCAGGGTCTGTAGATGGCCACTTTTATGCAGGAGGACTGTTAGGATTCTCCATTTGTGAGGCATGAAGGCATGAAGCCTGTTTGGAGGCTACAATTAAATAGTAATTCCAGACAGCCTGATAGCTCATGTTTCTTGATATTTAGAAAGCATCTTGGGATATTGTCTGGGTCCATTAATGCAGAGAGCATTAAGGACCAGTTCCATAGTGATAGTAGGGGAAGTTATATTTGATGCTATTGCATGAGGGGATGTTGATGGGGACACAGTAGTAATAAACCTGAATTTGCCTGCCAGTAGGTGTGCTATATCTTCTGATTCAGTATAGGTGGCACCATTAACAATGAGCTCTGCACACAGTTGTGTATTGCCTTTGAAGTTGTGGACATAGCTAAAGAATGCCTTATGGCTGTCCTTGGCCTGGGAGGCCAAATTTACCTCAGACTTGACTTTGGTAGACTTTATTTGTCATCTAAGTTTTTGTTTTGTTTGATGAGAGTGTTTTTACTCTGCTAATTACTCCTAATTTTTGTCATGATTTTCTTATTTCTGTTATGCAGCCTATTGATGTTGTAATTCCACCAGGGTGACTTGTTTTTTCTGTTTGTTTTGTACTTTTTCTTGGTGGGTAAAGCTGTCTCTGTGCAGCTATTAACATGCTTATATAGGATTTCTATGAACAGTTCTACATAGGCAGCAGTATTCTTAGAGTTTATCAAGGCTTCTGATTTTTCAGGGTTATCACTTAATAGTAGCAAGTTAGCCTTGGAATAGTTCCTGAGCATTTCAGGGTTAGCTGGGATTATAGGATTTATTTTTATTTCAAATGAGACCATTTTGTGGTCTGACCTTACCAGGGAAGACATTGCACTAAGGGTTGTGCAGCACTTCTCCATAGTAGTGA
Organism: Protopterus annectens; assembly: GCF_019279795.1. Taxonomy (NCBI): domain Eukaryota; kingdom Metazoa; phylum Chordata; order Ceratodontiformes; family Protopteridae; genus Protopterus; species Protopterus annectens. The sequence goes on along the minus strand of NC_056731.1, from coordinate 127,668,742 downwards.
GGACCAGATCCAGTAAGTTTACACTCCTCCTTGGTGTATTGACAATCTGGTTCAGGGAGTTTGTGTTTACAAAATTCAGGAATCTCTGTGCCGGCTAGTGTTTTATATGATTCCCAGTTAATAGTGGGATAATTATAGTTGCCCATGAATATGGTATTGCTTTGCATAGTGAGAGTTTCCAATAAGTTTGAGTACATGTTATATGTTTCCTGGGTCACAGAGAGGGACCTATTACTTGCAAAGAAACGGCATGGGATTTTGCTTATGGTGATTTGAATGTGGAGTAGCTCAAGTGCATTGTCCTGTTTGACCAAACTCAAGGTATATTTATTTTAGATGTAAATCGGGACACCTCCATCTTTAGTCTCTCTCTGTGTAGTAGCTGGCCTAAATGCATGGAAGGCATTGCAGCCCTGCACTGCCAGTGTGCTCTCTGCAGCTTTAAACTGCATCTCAGTTACTGCATAGACGTCTAGGGTGAGGAGAGCTTGTAGGCAACAGAGTTTCTTGTTTAGCCTCCTAGCGCTGAGCAGTAACACCTTTAGATGTTCTTGGTTTTGATTTGCTATTTCAGATGTACTTTAAATTTGGCATTGCCTAAAAAAGGCACTATGGGAAGGATGATGTTTTGGCTAGTATTTGTAAGTCTAGACAGGTAAAGTTCAGACCATTACTCGGAAAGCAGCATGGTCTTTTGACCATCTTCTTCCATCTTAGAAATATTGCACCCCCTTAGAATGACACCAGTAAATAAGCCAGTTATAAAAGTCACTCATCTTCTGTTCATATTGAGGCATCAGCCCTGGAGATGGTAAAATGCTGCTCAGTGCTAGGCTCGTACCAGCCTGGGACACATATTCTGTCATCTGCATGATGTTGCTCTTCATATTATCCAGGGAGGTATGTCTCAGGTTATTTACACCCACATGGACTAAGAATAAGTCATACTGGTACTTGTGGTCCAGTGACTTAAGTGCATGTGTAATATGATAGATCCTGTCCCCTGATAAGCAAATGACCATGATTTTCTTCTCACTCAGCATGGTGAGATGGACATTAGTGTATCTCACAATGGAGTTTTCGAAGACCAGAATGCTGGATTGTGTGCTGGCTTGCCTTATGGGTTTAGAAGCAGAGGGTCTGTGTGATGTGGTTGAATGTGTTGATGTAGTTGTTGTTTTGAAAGAGTGCATTCGGGGCTGCTGAGAGTATTTGTTGTGTGTACTTAATTTAGGTCCAAATTTCTCAGGAGCAACTCAGCTGACTGCCTCTGAGGTTAGGAAATATTCCACCTCTGCTTGTCCAGGGATGTTCTCACAGGGACAGGGTGGTGGAACCAGTCCTGTGGACACCCTGGCATAGGGCAGCTTGGCAAGCTTGACTGAGTGGGTTGAGGACATGGTGGAACAGGTTGTGGACAGACATCTTTAGCCAATAGAGCTTTCAATGCAGTGGGTGAAAGACTTGCTGCTCCAGTTGGAGCCAATCACAACACCACCACAAGCCCCAGCATCCTCAACATTGGGTACCTCCATGGCAACACCATCTGATAGTGGAAACATTTGAGCCCTTATGGAGTGGGGATGTTTTTTGGGCAACACTCATCTTCTTCCCCTTCCATCCCTTATTCTCTCTCCTACACCCTCTTACCTACCTCCTACCCACACTACCCTTTTATATCAAAAACATTTGAAAACATAGGGTAGTCTATTCCTGGACAAAAACAAAGTACCCCTCCTCTCCAACTTCCTCCAACATAACCCCCTTGATGTGTTCCTTCTGTGTTTCCCCCTTTGTTATGGCTTCTCTTTTCCAGTCTTTCCTATCTCCCCCTTTCTAGTCTTTAAACAAACACCAGGGTGTCCATATAAGCAAACCCCTATATAAAACATATTAAACCACATTATTTTTTAAAATACCAATAATAAAAGTGGTGGAGTCTGCCTTTTTCCTTAAGTGTTTCAAATATGACTGCACACAGCTGTGTTTGTCTGCAATATCCAAGCATATATGAAGTCATAAGAAGCGCAAGGCTTTCACTCAGTCCTTCCCATATACTTAGCACTTATCATCAGGTACTTTATTCTTTTGCTTTAAGTAGGTATGTGTATCAAAGTGCCTTCCCATTTCCTTAGTCAGTGCAAATAACCTGAGCTTACTTTATTTACATATAGATGTATGGGACCTCTTAGCAGATAACAGCTATGCAAATGCAAAACTCAGGACTATGAATACCACTCTGTTATATTTCATCCTGCACTCACAGTTGATGCATTTTTTGCACACTTTTCTCTCCAAAGACATGATAAACAGCCAGTGATAGACTAATTACCCTGAGAGGGGAGTACTTATTTTCCCTTTGGGTAGCAAATGAATGCAGTCAGTACGTTTTATTCTAAAAATATACAGTACATAAGAATAAAGAGCCTTTTCCCTAAAGACAATGGTAACTTGAACATATATCAGTTACAGCCTTCTTTCACAGTTTGCTTGCTTATAAGCCACACATCGCTAGCATGATTGGTTTATACTTCCCTTACAACCTGACACCAGATAGTTGGCTCCAGAAGCTTTCTTATTTCCACTATGGACATTGTAATAATTTGTGTAATGTTTATGCAATTATATTGTCACATACTTTCCACAGTACATATACACATTTCATAGACATTTGGCATACAAGAAAAATGAGAAAAATAATGCATTTCACCTGTGCCCAATCTTCAGTGCCTTCTTTCTGTTTATGACAGCATTCATGTGGGTCATCATGCTGTGGCTTTTCAACTGTAGATTGTTTTTCAGTGTCAGAAAATGCAAAAGCAGTATTTCTCTTTCTTATTTTGTGGTCTTGACTATGCGAATCACATTCATTTCCAAGTCCAAGTTTGCTTAAAAGGTGTTCTAGTTCTAAAATTGAATTGTTTTAGAAATGATCACTTTAAGCAACAATGTGAGAAAAAGATAAGGGGGGATTTATCTGCAAGACACAATCCTACACATTTGTTTAAAATGATCTTGAAAACTGATAAAGAACTAATATCATATACAGTGAAGTGAATACTGGTACAAAAAAGATGTCTCTCTAAAAGAATAATTTGCTTACCTTATTTTCCTTCACTAAAATCAAAAAGCTTGATAACATCTAATTTTAATAACGTGAATGATTTATAAGGTTTACAACAAGAATGGATTATTAGGCTTTCTAGTTCAACAACAAACATCCGTGTGTTTCCCTACTGTCTGTTCCCTATGCACAAAAAGCAACGCTTTATGGTTTATGCTGTTTGCACTCCTGTGTGTTCAGTCAATGTGTATCGCATTAATTCATCATAACACAAAAATAAAATCAAAAATAAATTAAATTAAAAAAAGGCACTGAAATATTTTTCTAACAGGCAACTAGTTTTGCAAAATGATAGAACATCTGTAAAGGAGTAATAAAACAATAAATAATATGTGCCATATTTTTTATACTTTTTCTAAAGGAGTCACAGCTTTTACTGCACCCTAGGCAGAAAACTGTGCTTTCTTGTCATAAATAACATTTAACACCCTTAGCAATTGTTGTTCACTTTTTAATGTCTGAGTGACAATAAGGTTCTTATCTCTGTCCGTCATGCCACTGCACACAGGCCTTTTGCCAGAAATCACAGATTGTATTAAATATCTTAAATTGTATAAGAACAGGTTTCTGAGATGAACTCCCACAAGTGTCTGTTGCCAGAAGCACAAGATGTGGAGAAACATAATGCTGATCACTGGTCTCCATAGGAAATCATTGCTTGTCTCATGTCAGAGTGTGCAGAGGTGGTGATTTCCCTTGTTTGTTTTGGGTAGATTTCTCCTTTCTTCAAGTTGGTGTGACCATTGAGTTTATATATATAGGCCTGAGGTGTTGGGGGTTTCACCCCCCATATCAGAGAGTGCAGAGGGACCTGTACATTTGCAAAACATGCTTACACTTTACTTTTTCACTAGTTTGTGTTTTGGGTATTAGCTTTTAGTATTTCTGATGCTTTGGTTTTGCCTTTCGCGTTTCATAGTAGAATCATCTTAAATATGTATCAAAGAGAAAATAATGTTTTTTTTCCCCCCAAAACTGGTTTACTTTCTTTTATGCAATAGCTTTTATATTGTGATTTAGTAAAATGATTTAAAACAGGAGATTGTGCACCTCTTACCAACCCTCAAAAAATTATTCTTCAGGGGTAAGGCAGAGTTAAAGGTGCCAGACTCATTTACAAACATTATCTTTCTAAAACAAAACAAATGCAAAAAAATAAAAAGTAAAAGTAAACCACAGAAAGAAAAAAATGGCCATTATTGGAAGATGAGTAGTTTAGTTTTGTTTGGGTTGAGTATTAATTGGGCATCGGATAACCAAGTTTCAACAGAGGAAAAGGCTTCCTGTGTGACTTTTTGCAGTTTGGGTAGGGACTGGGCTGAGCAGATGATGGTTGAGTCATCTACGTATTGTATGAGTGTGCCATGTTTGGTGGCAGAGGCTAGATTATTGGTGAAAACAGAGAAGAGTAGGGGTCCAAGGATGGATCCTCGGAGAACCCCTATGGAGACAGGTAGTTGGGGAGATATGTCATTCTGCCATACAACAGATTGTTGGCTGTCAGACAGGTAACTCTGAAACCAGTTGGTGACTGATTGAGAGAAGGATAGTTTATTGAGGACAGAGATGAGTTGTTTGTGTGGGACCATGTCAAATGCTTTAGATAGGTCTAGGAAAGTATCAGAGGAGAGATAGCCATTGTTTTTATGCTGAAGGATAGTGTTAGTAAAGGAGAGTAAGGCAGTGGTGGTGCTATGGTTTGGTCAGAAACCATGCTGAGTATTGGAAAGGAGGTTGTTAGTAAGGAGGTAGTCTGAGACCTGAGAGTGCATGCATCTCTCTAGTCCTGTAGTGTGGTTTTCTTTTTATGAGATGGCTTGAAAAATCACATGCAATGGGGGGATTCATAAAATTGTGGGAAGGGGTAAATAAACCTTCTTCAGGTAAAGAGGGATATACATCCAAAAATAGATACATCATGTACAGTGATAAATCAAACCTGAAAATAGGTTTATTCCAAAATAGGGACAGCTGAGAAATGTTTTTTGATTACTACTTTGCAACTCAATCGCAAAGCATTCAGTCACATATAATACTGTGTGTGTGTATGTGTGTGTGTGTGTGTGTGTGTGTGTGTGTGTGTGTGTGTGTGTGTGTGTGTGTGTGTGTGTGTGTGTGTGTGTGTGCATTTGTGTAAGTCTGACAATTTGTAGAAACTTCAATACATCGAAGACAACTGATGAAGCACAGCTTATTGATCAGCAGCCGACTGAAAAAAGACAAAAGAAAAAGGAACAACCTTTATTTTTCTAGGGGTGAAAGCACCCCTGCTAATTATATGTACCAAATCCAAGATCATACTATAGAAGGGAAATGGCAAATTCCCCACTGTATTGTCATCTTACACAGGACAACTGTCATCATGTTCTATCAGCTGATTTTTGTTCAGCTGTGTCAGCAGTTTTCCATGTTAGACTAGGTATCATTTAGCAACCTGTAGGGAACCTATATATTATAAAAGCCCAAGGGCGGACCATGATATTGGACTGCAGCCCCCCCCAACTGTAACACAAAGAAGAAAGACCCCAGCTGTAGAAGAAAGAAGAAACAAACTAACGAAAAAGGACAAAAATCACAGAACTTCGCACATGCGCACTCATGGCATTTTCAACATCCAGACTGCTGCTGAACCAGTAGAGCTCTGGACTGATTCAGCAGCAGTCCAGATTAGAAACAGAGCAGTCAAGAGCATCCAAGAATTCGTTGCAGTTAGTTATAACTGCATAGACTGGAAAGGGACCAGACTGCAACATCTGCAGGCAGGAAGAAAGGACGTCACCACAGGAGCTTAGCAAGGGGAAATACGGAGCAACAGAAAGCCCTGGACCCAGGTAAGTATATATTACAAGTGTGTGTGTGTGTAATGCCCCAGTTGCTGTATACTGGTGGCTAGAGAGAATACATGGTGGTGGGTAGAGAATACCTCAGGCTTGAAGCCTGTACCCTGGTTGCAGGTGGCAAGGGCTTGAATTCCCTACCCACCACCATTTGTAAAAAAATTGCAGATTTTTGCCTCATATTTGTTCTGTTCCTCATAAAATCTGTGGTTTCTGTATTTTTGTTACATTATATAGTCAGTAGTGCAGTGGTGCACTGGTGCCTAATACCAACAGGTTCTCTGGTTTGATTATTGGCTGGAGTGCATTGGCTTTTGGTCCAAGTCAGACTTTCCTGGTTAACAAATATTAAATAAATAAAAATGACAGGCATTTGAATTTCAGACTTCATATTCTTCAGAAAGTACATGGTAACACAAAACCTTTTATTCTAGCAATTTTCTAAAGTTTATAACATGGGTATTTGAAATTTGTCCCTATTTTTGGGACTGTATTCCCCCATTATTGGCTTCATCCAGGCTTTTTGTGCTATGGTTGAAAACTATAGTGAGAACTGAATTCACTGAATATGTTTGGGGGCTGTATTCCCCCATTACTGGCTTTGTCTATGTGTTTTTTGCTAAGAGGTTGAGAGCTATGGTGAGAACTGAATTCACTGAATATGTTTGGGAGGCTGTATTCCCCCATTACTGGCTTTGTTCAGGTGTTTTATGCTAAGAAGCTGACAGCTATGGTGAGAACTGAATTCAGTAAATGGTAGCCATTTAAGTTTCAGTCTTCCTCTCTTTCACAAAACAGATGATTTGGCATAGTGGTATGTTTCTCTAACTGTTTTGCACAGGGTCCTGGGTTCAATACTTGGCAGTGAAATGTACGGTGGTAACACAGCATTTTATTCTAGCAAATTTCCAATATTATACAAGCAATATTTAAAATGTGTCCCTGGTTTTGGGCTTTTGACCCCCCCCAATAAATTTTGGCTTTTTCCAGATTTCTTGTGCTGCAAAGTTCAGAGATACAGCTGAGTGTCAAGTAGATTTTACAAGAAGCTGAGAGCTGCAGGGGAACAAAAGTTTAGTGCTGCTTATGGTAAGTCTGCTTGCATTGTTAATAACACAAAAGGTAATAGCTTGCTTTTGATGCAGAAGGCTGTTGGTTCTAATCCCACAGTAGGTAGATGCATTGATGATACTGTACTGTGTTGTAAAGGGGGTGGATGCTGCTGTCCTTTTTGGCGAAGATACCTAGTAACTATGAACCTGTTATCAGTTTGCCATTCATCCCTATTGCAATATTACTAGATTTCATTTTTTAATGCAACATAGGCAATTTTTTCCTCAAGGGCAACAGGCACTTTATTTGTAGATGAAACAATGAAATATAAAGTTGTTTGCTAGCAGCAACCTATTCATTAGTTACAGATTTCTTTAATGTGGAATTATTTAGATGACTTTTACTTCTTCAGAGATTGTGCAGATTTACTGATACTGGTGGACTGTAGAAGTCTGAGTAGACTTTTATGATGGAAATGTTCAGAACTGGGCAGTTTTGTCATTATTGGTGCATGCATTTTGTTTCATTGTTTACTGGAAAAATGTTCAGAATTGGGCAGTTTTGTCATTATTGGTGCATGCATTTTGTTTCATTGTTTACTGGAAAATGTTCAAAACAATAAATTAAAATGCCCTCTAACAACTCTACTGTATTGTACAAGGAATATAATTTAATACAATCAGGAAGGTGTATCAAAGAGCACATGTATGTTTCGTGTGCAAGGTGCCTATGATTTGAAAACAGACCAAAGTTAATCTTCATCTGCCACTGGTAAAATGTATTTTCTTTGAATGTGGGTTTCAATGCTGTTTCAATGAATGTGAGTTCCAAGTGCAGAGCATTTTTAATGCTAAGTCTGTTTTCATTTTGAGACTGCATTGCTTTGTTTAACAGATGTCTTAGTATTTGTGCTGTACGAACACGAACCATTCTTTCTGTTTGTCCTATGTACCAAATATTGATACAAGAGCAACCCAGAATGTATACCACTCCTACTGATTTACAGTTGAAGCGATATCTTGCAGAGAAAGTCACACCATTAATATTAGTTATATTGCTGGCTCTTCTGCAAACACTACAGTGGCCACATGAATAAGTACCTACTGAAACATTCCCCCTTTCATCTTCACCTCTATTGAAGAAGTTATAATTTAATAACTCCTTCAAATTTTTCCCTTTCTTGTAGGAAAAAGTTATCTGTTTGGGAAACAAATGACCTATGTTCTCATCCTCATATATTAAATACCAGTATTTTCTCACAAGTTTACTTAATTCTTTCAATAGAGAAGAGTACTTTGTGACAAAAAATAATTTAGCCTCATTAGCCTTAACTCCATCATTATTTCTTTCTCTCACTAAAGAATTTTGTCTATCCTGTGTATCTTCATATTGTCGATGTTCTATGTGGTCCATAACACCTAATATTTTATTCTTACATATTAACAAATGGTCTTTATTATAACCTCTCTTAATTAATCTTAATTCAACCTTCAACTGTAAATCAGTAGGAGTGGTATACATTCCGGGTTGCTCTTGTATCAATATTTGGTACATAGGACAAACAAAAAGAATGGTTCATGTTCGTATTTTAGAACATTTAAAAGACATTAGAAACAAAAATGAAATTAGTCCTGTGGCCAAGCATTTTTTGGAAAAACACAATGGTTACCCTGACAGTTTGAAATTTTGTGTTTTGGGTAAACCATTTAGTTCTGAAGGTGGGGGAATTTTTATACAAAAATTACTTGAACTAGAAACTAGGATGATTTTGAAATTTAATACATTAAAACCTCATGGATTAAATTTAGAACTAAGTATTTAATGGAAAAAATCTAAAATTTATATAATGAACAGTATTATGAGATAGTACTACTGTTAACATTATTGTTAATTTTTATGTTTAGTTTATGATTGTTAATTATTATTTGATATTATTATTCTGTATTTCATATCAATAATAATGTGCACTTAAATATTTAACCTGAAAGTATATTTGACTTGAAGCATATGTGACTTTAAAGCATATTTGACTTGTAAGCATATTTGACTTGAAGGTATTTTAGTTTAAAATATTTATACAAAAAATACTATGTAATTACTTTAAGACTTGATTGATAAATTAATGAAAGAAGTTAATAGAATAATTAGTGTTGATCAACTTGACTTTTTTGTATAAATACTGTTGGTTGCACTTTGCATTTGTGATCCTTTGAAGGCGAAAGGCCGAGGTACCAGATCGCAATAAAGAAGAATTACTGGTCTTGGTGTTGGTTTGGTTTGTGAACAACAGATTGCTGTTATATTCAACTGTCTCAGTTTATACAAGAGCAATTTTTAGTACTGTTTCTATGTTCCCTCAATATATTTAGCCTGGTCCAGATTTCCTGCATTAACAGGTTGAGAGGTACGTGCAAATACATTGCTTTATAGAATTAGGCATAGCCAGCCACTCAACTGTACCCGATTTTGGCTCAAAATGTTGCTCTTCCTCTAATAATATCTCTGCAAAATGGCAATTTTGGAAGAAAACGTGGAAGGTTTACAATTAATAAATAAGTGTAATAATCAGAGTTATAGATTACTTTTATTTCAGAAATGAATGTAGATTCTTTTATTTTGTCAGCTGCTCAAATTAGCAGTACTAATATTAAAAAAGGGTCCCTTCTTTGACAGGTTCCCAGCTGTAGTGTGTGGCTGTTTTATATTTTTGCATCACATTTTTGGTCCATTTTTCATAAAATTGTTTTTTTTTTTTGGCAAATTAGTGGCATATCATTAACGACTGAAGTTAGAAAATAATGACAGACATTTGAGTTTCAGATTTCATACCCTTCAGAAAATTCATACTAATGCAAAACCTACTATTCTAGTATCTTTCTAAGTTTATAAGAGCACTATTTATAAATTGTCCTTATTTTTTGGCCTTTGCCCCACTTCTATGTATGGCTTTGTCCTTATGTCTTGCTCGGAGGTTGACAGGTATGACAAATGTGTCAGGGCCATCACAGTCAGCCAGAGATATTTCAAATTGTGACATACCTGTTGCACCCTACTCCCCCATGTAGTGACTCTGGATGTGTTCAAGCAAGGCAAGGAGCAGTTATGCAGTGTAAATGTGCACCCCCCATCCAAGGTAGACACAAGTACTACAGTGGCTTTTCATCTGTCCTTGATTTTGCAGAATGTTCTGGTTTCTGTCATATTTTTATACTGTTGATTTATGCTTATTATTATTCAGGAAGTGCCTGTTGCTCTGTGTTTAAGTAGCAATGCTTTAATGAACATCAGGTAAGCTTGTCTGAGATTGTAAGATGCAAGTAAGCTTTAATAAGCATACTGTTAAAGAACTGCCAACATTGAAAGCCTTTCTGTTGTCGCCATGCAGAGAATACTTACATAACTAGATAACGTATAAGCCTTTGGTATTGAAATGCATATGACAGTATTTGTAATAAAGGACAGAATTACATTATTTTAAGAAGTTCATTACATTTGTTGGAGACTTGCAGTCATCTTTGCGGGCTTTACCTGTAAACTAAACAGAATGCCAATATATCATGTGTGGTCCATAACCTGTGCAGTAATCCTTTAAGCAATGTATCTTGAGCTTGTTTCTTGTTTGCTTTTCATTTTTTACTTTGATCATGTTTTCCCCATGAAACAAGTAGATAGGTGTTGTCAGGCACAGGTCTTTTTTGGATAAGAAACATTTTTACAAGTGGGGGTATCACAGAGATTGCTACTTTCAGCATGTTATTTGGTACTTTAATAAAGCTGAATATAAATTATAATTAGAACTGCAGTGCAAGGAGAAGTGGTTTGAGTTGAGTGTTGCTTGTTTTTCTTATACTTGATTTTGACTGGCATTCCAGTAATATATTTGAAAAGTAATTTATTTTTTCATGCCTCATAACCTTTTTGTTTCCATCTAGATATTAAGTAAGCTGTCATGCAGCCAATGCATTGAAATATCTTTTATCTTCTACACTTCATTTTGTCTTGATTGGACTCTCATAATGACGGTTTGGCACCCAGGGTAGTGCATTTAATTAAAGTTACAGTTGTGGTTTTGAGCATAGCCCCACCCCTTTCTAGTTGGACACACACCTTCACATTGTCCCCACCCATTCAGCTGTCTCCTGCAGCCCCCCCCCCTTTGATTTGAAGTCACCAGCTGCCACTGAAGCCTGAGATATTAATACATACATACAATGGCATGTAATCAAATACTACTACATGTAACACAGCATATAGCATGAGATGTTTGTTTATTGCCAACATGACCAGTATAATTAGACTTCTACACTGATAAAGAGTGTTCAGCTTGAAAGCTTTGTGAATTACTAATATTTCTGAAGTGTTTCATTTTTGCTGTCTATATGTTTTGCTATAATCAGACTTCACATATAAGCAACTGTGATTCTAGTACAGGAAAAGGCATATAATAACATATTTCATCTTAATTTTCCTCTCATATCATTAATCTGTTATGTGAAAGAGGCTGTCAAATCCTTTTGCAGATTCTTGAGCATGGAGTGCTTGTCATTTGAAAAGTAGAAAATGGTGGAAATACTGGTGTACTGAAGTAGGATTTACACATCTGCCTGTAGCTTCACATCATTTGTAAATGAGAAGAACGGAAGAGGATTGAAGTTAGATCCCGCTGTCTCTTCAGAATTCACAATGTTTGATGATTAAATGACATTTTGACAGCTATGACTTCAATGTGGTTTCAACAGGCAAGTCTTACAGCCTTTTTGCTAAAGAAAACTGTAGGAAATCTTTATTTCAACATACATTGCAGTTCCAAATCGGTAACCATTTGGATTGTTGGGACCTGTTAGACCGACCCTCAAAATTATGAAGACCGAATGGCTGAAGGATTGGACTTACATATACTAGGTCTGAGATGCCATTTCTTGGAATATTCCTTTGCCTCTGAGGTATGGCAATCTTGGAGATGGTATATATAAGTTCAGGGGGGGGGGGGCTGCAAAAATAGGTTTTAAGAAGAGCGGTTTTTGAGATTTGCTCTTCTCCTGTGTTTTCAGTATTTTCGGCTTATTAGCACTTGACATTTTCAGTGCCAACATTCTAATAGGGAGCCTTCCAAATCAAGTGTCTGGCAAAAAATCGCGAAAAACATATGGCCTATATGTCACCGCATGCTGCTACTATGTAGTCCATGATTTTTATAACTGCTATTTTTGTATTATGAACTGCTCTGAGCCCATATTATGTTTGTGACAGGATGGGATGTTCTTTGAAATATTGTTTGCTATAAACTGAACTTTTTCTCCAGTATCTTAGCAAAAAAAAAAAAAAAAAACACTTAGCATACTTAGCAGACTATAATTGCCAACTTGTTTGTAATATTTCCCTTATTTACAGGACATTCAAACCTTGCATGTGACTACTTCTAGAAACCTATTAATCCGTATACATAGTGGGTAGCCGATTCAAAGCCTGAATGCATCATTAAAGACTTATACAAAGCAAAAAGTTAGTGGGCATTCAGAAGACATGCAGCTGGGACACTCGTATGTCCTTAAGTGGTCATTTGTAAAACCCCCAAAGGCCTTCTTAAAAGGAAATTTAAATTATTACACACAGGAGTCTCAGATTTGCCAGGGTCTTTTTTGTTGTTTTTATCTTTGTGGCTTTCCTAAATGACCTTTTTCTTGTTTATTTTGGTCTTAATGAACGGATTCTGATAGAAAGCTTTTTTCAAATTTATAGTTAAGTTTGTAAGCACAAATAAAAATACACTATTTTGTCTTTAGTAAATAAAGTGTTTCTAAGTGTACCACTTGATGTAGAGAGATTAGCATTAGTTTGTAAATAACTGAGGTGCACCCAAACTATTGTCATTCAAACAAAATTAGTTTTTACTTACACCAGTACTTCTTCCTTGCATTTCTTTCACTATCTTAAAGAATGTAATTAGATTGTATATATTGTTTTTGTAGCAGACTGTGGAATTCTTTTTTCTCTATCCAAAACATATTAAAAATCCAGTATCATATATAGTGCCTCAATAACCTACTAGCATTCAGTCAAACAAGGATGAAAAAGAGTACATCAGTACATAAGATAAAGTAGCTGGACAGAATAAAATCTAATCTGAAAAGGGCTTTACAAAATGAAGTGGAAGCAAAAGCTTTTTGTAGTCTTTACAGCCACTTCTGCTGGCATATGTAAATTAATGTAGTAGGAATATAGTGTTATTTTAAAAAGACCTCAACCAATCACATCCAGGGGAAGAACTGTACAATGTAAGCTAATTGGAGTGACTAATACCGATATTAAAATGAATCGTGTTTTTGAAAGGAAA